>NC_023752.2:24364865-24610883 GCF_000499845.2 Phaseolus vulgaris
GTAGGAGGTGTGAATATTAAATAAAAAGTGTGAATAGTTAGGGGGGGTGTAGACACATTTTAGGAGGTGCTGAAAATAGGAAGTGGATCACACATACTTCATGACTAGGTGGCACCAATTTGCATTTTAATTTGGAGGGAACTTTGAGTTTCATTTGTGTTTCATTTCAGCCCTCTTCTATTATAAATAGAGAGGTTGGGCTCTTGTAAATTCAGAATTAGATAATTGATATAGAGAAACTCTACTCATTTGGAGAGAGAATTGTGTGAGATTTTGATCTCTTAGCTTACTCTCATCTTGTGAGCTTTTGGAGAGCTTCAAGTGGCGGCTTCCTTCACTCATCTTGGAACTCCATCACCAAGTGGCGTGATCATTCTCCAATTCCATTCCAGCCGGTTCTTCAACCATCTAAGTTCCATTCCTTTCATCTTTTTGCTGTTTTCATTCGTAATCTAGAGTTCTTCATCTTTTTCACCGATTATTTTGTGTTCTATGTGTTGTTTTAAGATTTTGTTCGGTTCATCTTGTTCATTTGGTGTTTTTAATGGGTGCAACTTGTTCTTGATTCAATTTTGTCCAATTTGATATATTACATGTAGCAATTGTATTTCTATTGGTGTTCTTGATTTGTTTGTGCTTTCCTTTCAATTCCGCCAAGTGTTTGTGAAAAGGACATGGCACTCATTGTTCAATGAGTTTGGCTTCTCTCTTGGATGGCATTATCCTCCATTGAGATGACCTTAAGCCTCCTTAAAGTGTTGTTTCTTGTTAAGTGTCAATCCAACTCATATAAGTGATTTACTTAGAAAAAGAATTGTGTGAAGATTTTGAGGGATAGTTTTTGGCTAAGGCAAAGATTTGGTACTTAAGTAGTCCTTTGTGACTCACCTCTCTTACCTAGAAAGCTACCTTCATTAACTTTCCTTTTCTTTCTTGAAGTAAAGTACTTCTAAACACAAAGTTTTAGTCATGTCTTCTCACTCCTCTAAATCTCTTAAAAGTGATGTGAAATCCTTGAAATCTCTTTTAAAACAACTTTCCAAGGATATTCAATTAATTTCATCTAAACAATTGGAGAATGAGGCCAAAACTAATGAATTGACTAAAGCAAATGATGAGAAGTCTCAAATTTCAAAAAAATTACATTCTCATGCATATAGCTCTCAAGTTTATGATTCTTTTGGGGAAGAAAGTCTTAGGATAAAATAATATCATCAACCATTCCCTAGGAGAGCTAGAAAAGAGAGACAAGAAAACCTAAAGGAGGTTAAGGTAGAGCTACGTCATTTATATGGAAAAAAAATGTAGAAACATATCTATATTGGGAGATGAGGGTAGAGCAATTGTTTGCTTGCAACCATGTGAGTGAAGAAAAGAAAGTACCCTTAGCTACCTTAAGTTTTCAAAGTGATGCGATGTATTGGTGGAATGCCCTAAAAAGAGAGAGACATCTCCACAAGGACCCTCCCATTACAAATTGGAATGACCTTAGGGGAGCCTTGAGATGTCGCCATATTCCCTCACTTTACAATAGGAAGTTGATGGACAAGCTCCAAAAACTTCATCAAAGAAATATGAGTGTAGAAGAATATTGGCAAAAGATGATGTCATATATTAAAAGGGCAAGGATTAATGAAGAAAACCATACCACCATATCTAGGTTTTTAAGTGGTCTCAAACTTGAGATAAGAAACAAAGTTGAACTTTTACCTTATAGAGATTTAAATGACTTGATTCAACTTAGCATTAAAATTGAAAAACAAATTTTGAGAAAACAATCAAGTCGAAAACAAAGTTTATACTATGTATCTTATGACAAGGATGAGTTCCATAGAGTGGAAGAACATATAAAAGAAAAATCTCTAGAACTTTCCCAAAACCTATCCAAGCATATCTCACACACTCAAGCTAAAAAAATTCCAAGTTTTACATACCTTGGTAATGATCAATTAGCATCTCAATGTTCCAATGAAAGATCTATGATCTTAAGGAACAAAGATGAAGATAGTAGCCAAGAAAAAGAAACTAGTGAGAGTGATGAAAATATAGAAAATCAAGAGAAAACTATTGGGAAGCAAAAGGCGTGGGAGAAGAGTGTTCCTTACCACAAGGTCATTCAACAAGACAAAAGAATTAAAAATACTTTTGAAAATATGCTTCTTGTTGAACAACCTAGCATTACCTCTTGTAAAGGAACACTTGCAAGCATAGTCAAAAAAGAAGAATCCTTAAAAGATGTAATGGATTATTTCTCATATGTGCTAAGATATCACCAAGAGAAGGTCAAGTTATCTATAGGCATCTACAAAGCCAATTTTTTATGTGAGATAGTGCCTAAAGAAACTTGTCATGTCTTATTGAGACAACCATTGCAAAGTGTTCAAATTCTCAATGGTTGAAACAACGAGACTACCTTTGCACATAAGAGAGAAATTCTTCATGAAGGAGAACTCATGGGCCAAATTAGAGTTGATAAAACTCTAGAGCTTTTAAAAGGAAAACTTTTGTCACCCATGAGAAAGGATGTTCAAAGACATTACCCTAGATACATTTCTTGCTTTAAAACTACATCTAAGGCAATGTCTCATGAACTCTATACTCCTCCACCTTTTGCAAATGATCCTTGGGAAGACATAAACCTAAATTTCATATTAGAGCTTCCTAGGACAACAAAAGGTTTTGATTCCATTTTCATGGATATGGATAAACTCTTCCTTAGAGAAGTGCCAAGTCTTCATGGATTATCTTCAAACATAGTGTTGGATAGAGCTCCAAAATTTCAAGACCATCATTTGAGGATTCTCTTGGAAAAGCTTGAAACTAAGTTGTACTCTTCAAATTCTTATCATCCTCAAAAGAATGGTCAAAATAAAATTGAAAACATAGCTCTTTCTACTATGCCTAGAGTAATCATGAGACACACCCACAGTTCTTGGGATGAGTATATTTTTCGTATAAACCCTAAACCCTAAACCCTAAACACACCCACAGTTCTTGGGATGAGTATATTTTTCATATCGAGCATGCATACAATAGAGTAGTCCACAAGACTACTAATATTTCTACATTTGAAGTTGTATGTGAACTTCATCCTCTTTCTCTTTTTGAGTTGTTACCATTTCCTAAAGGAATTGTGCCTAAGGAAAAAGTAACCTCTATTGAAAATTTTAAAATGCATAAGAGGATTAGAGAACACATACAACAATCAAAAGAGAAATATTGTGAATAGTTGCCAAAGACAAAAGAAAAACAAAAGTGGCAACTTCATACAATTGAGTTTTATCCAATTGCTCACACTAACTCATTTGCTTTGTTTAAAGATTCCCATAGATGGACGTTTGATACGGGAGGACAAGCTTTGTTGAAGCAAAAGGCTTCTATCCGAGATCAAATCTGTAGATCTGAGGATAGATCTTCTCAAGAAGGAAGAGATGATGGACACCATCCAGCCTAGTTGAAGAAGAAGCATTGGATTTGAGGACAAATCCTTTTTCAAGAGGGAGGGGATGATGGAAGAGGCCCCAGCAACCAAAAGAGCGTCTAGGACCAACCTTGCATGAAGGGCAACCACAAGAGCGTCTAGGACCAACCTTGATTGAAAAGCAACCAAAAGAGCGTCTAGGACCAACCTTGCATGAAAAGCAACCAAAAGAGCGTCTAGGACCAACAAGGTCCATGACCAAGAGAGTTGATGTTCCAAAAAGGCCCATCAAGCGTTAGCATAGTTGTATTTGTGGTGCAAATAGCATAGCATTGTGAACCTTGTTTAATTTTTGCAAATTAGGATTAAGTTTGGATTACCTAGATTAGTTACGGTTTCTAGAACCTACCACACTAATCTAGGTCGGCCATGTAAAGGCTAGGTGGCCATGTGCTCCCATGTACCATGTGCTCCATGTGCTTCCATGTGCTCACACTTACATGTAATTTGGCTAGCATTTCATTTGTATTTGGCTCTTCAAATTCCAGCCCTCCAATCCTATATAAGGAGGTGCTTGACTCTCATTTTGTAAGATTAAATTGAGTATTGTTATGTTGCCAAACTTACTCCCTTGCCTAAGATTTAGGTCTTAATCTTCAATCCTTTCACCTACCAAAGGGGGCTGGCCAAACCTCCCTCAATTTCCCTACTCTCCTGCACCTCCAAGGCAGCCACACCTCCTAGGAGGGCCTTGATCCATCAACAAACCACTAAGCTTCCGCTAACCACCCAAAAACCACAAAAGAGAAGAGCTCAATGCCATCAAGTAGGGCCCCCTTTGTTTCAACAGAGCAACGTTCCAGTGCATCAAGACGAAGAACAAATTCCAGAAGAGACAGACGAAGCTAGAGCTTGTCATCAGAGTCAATCGGCGAGCAGGTCAATTGGTAAGAACAAATGTCTTTAATGAATCCATCTTTGAAAGACCTAACAACAAGTACGTGTGTATATTTGATTTATGATAAATTGGTAAAATGCATTGTAAGTTGATGTTATTGCATTCTGAATCAAGAATCATTTGTTTGATTATATAAATTGTAGAACTCGAATGTACTAGTATTTGATAAATATTGATTTAGTTAATAGTTGTTTTTATTTTTTTTAGTTTGGGTCCATGTTTTGGACTATTGCATGATGTTCCTGCCAGTTGACTTGATCGCCTTCGTACGTCTCACGATACTCCCGCACCCGATTCTCTTTGCCTTCATTCGTGCCTCTCTCAACACCTAAAATCACAAAGAAAAAGGGCGCCCTAGAGGTCGTTTGCACTTTGACGCTCAAGTCAATCTTAGGGCTAGGAAACACCAAAACTTTTAAGCGTAAAGCTCTGTGTAACTGTGTGTGTTAAGCGGCGCAAAATGAATAGCGTACCTTACTAGATTTATCCTTACCCTTTATATACTCCAGGGTTTCCGCTGTTTCCAATACCTAAAATAGGCTTTCTGAGGGTGGGCCCTAGCGCCACTATTACCCACTCTTAGGATAACCTAGCGCGTAGGGCTCCCTAACTGGAGTGCGACCTCTGACGGGATGACTACCTAGATGTCACCTCGTGCACCTGATCTCTGGGATCACCCGTCCTGGGAGTGCCCTAGCTGCTCACCGTGGTCTAGGCTTCTCCCTCACTGATAACTGGTGTGTGGTATGGGGTCCACCTTCTATGGCCCAGCTCTATTGTTTGAGTCACCGATGTCTGATCTCTCAATACATCCTGGTGATCGACGCCTGACCACTCATCGGCACCTTGGTTCACGTGCCTTACGAGACACTGGCCCACGCCGCTCGTGGGACCCAGTTTACATGGCCCCATCATTACTAGTGGTCACCGACGCCTGAGGACTGGTCGGTAAACAAGCCCCCCAGTCTCGAGCTGTAACTTTTTCAGCGAAGAGACTAAGTCCACGCCCTTGACGGCCTACGTGGCTTTGTGCGACGGGACGTGAACAGTGCGCCGAAGTGACACCTCTCTGTGTCTGTCTTAATCTGTGCACCCGTGTTTTGATCAACAACCAGGGCTTATCACCATTTGCGCTTCTTAGTTCACGTTAAGTATTTGAAAATGCGCGCTTCCAATCACTGTTCCATTATTCTCAGAAACACCTTTGATTGCTTCGTCTTCTTCCTTGAGCGCTCTCGCGTTTCCCTCTACAAAGTCCAGAACTTTCATCCTATTTTGATCAAAAGGTACGAACTTTACCCATTGATCGCCCTTATTTATCGATTTCGATGCTTGATAACTGCCTGAGACTGTTTAGATTCCTTTCATTTTAAGCTTTCCCTATTTTTTCTTCGTTCCTCTATTTTTCTGGGTTTTCTTCGAGTGTTTTGTGGGGTTTTCTAAGTTTTTGCTGAGTTACGCCATAGTCCCTTTCTGAACCTGCATTTCCCTCTTCTTCTTGTTTTTCTAGCTTTCTTAAACATGGCTCGAACGAAAATAACATCCAACCCTCCACCCCAAGTAGATTACAAAGTCTTGTACCCCTGGGCCTCTGCGGAGCTTCTCGCCGAGACCTCTACCCTCACCTCTAGCGAGGATGTGAGGAAACACAGGGACGGAGAGCCTTACTTTGTAGGGCGTGTCTTCGGGCGTGAGAGCGATGCTTACGTTTCCGTCCGACCTTGCAGGGCGAACCTGTGTGCTTCGACGAACGGACCAACGATGGAGAGCCCTACTTTTTCCTATACCAAACCGTCTTCAAACTGATTAAGTTGTGTCTCCCTCTTACTGGCTTCGAGAGGGTATTGTTGATAGAAATCAACATGGCCCCCGCCCAGCTGCATCCCAACAGCTGGGCCTTCATGAGGGCCTTCTCAATTCTATGCAACCACTTTGGGCATCCTCCCTCGGTGGATATCTTCCTCCATTTTTTCGAGGCTAAGAGTCCGGGGAAGAATCTCTGGGTTAGTTTCAATGGCGTGGCAGGGAGAGTTCTCCTCACGTTGCTCCAATAGTCGTATAAGGGCTTCAAAGGGAAGTTCTTCAGAGTGTGTTGCACTGACCATGACCGCACCCTCCTGGATGGCTTCCCACTCTATTGGGTGAGGAAATTAGAGTTCAAGAAATCGAGGACTCTTGAGGAACTAACTCCTCATGACCGCGAGTTCTGCCAGGTCCTTGCTAGCTTGGGAACAGTGTTCAACACAACTGGTCAAGCATGAGTATGACATTGAGGCCCTAAAAGGCTACATTGGTACCTACTTCACCCTGTCTTGCTTGGTTATGCTTGCTACCATACTATCATGCTTGTACATTTTTCCTCTTCATACTCGTATGTTTACCCTTGTGTCTGGATTGCTTTCTAACCTCTTGAATTATGAATTTTGGTATAGGTATCATGCTGAATGAGGAGAAACGGGCCAAGCTAGTTGATGCCCTTGCTCGCCGCCAAGGGGCGTCAAGGGCCGCGGGCGGCTCTGCTGTTGCACCCTCCCCCACTTCTTCTACTCCTATTGTCGTGGTCCCTCTTGTCGTCGCCCAAGCATCACTCGCTCCACCTCCCCTTGAGGAAGACAAAGGGGTAGTGGAGATTGAATCTGATGAGGGCTCCGCAGAGGGGCCCGTCTTCAAGAGGCGTAGGCCTATGATAGCGACGACCTCCCGATCCTCCACTGCTGGCCACCCTGCACCGCTCCGAGACCAACCGCCAAGCGCTTCCTCGGCCCCTGGCCTCCTCGCGCTTGAAGGTGGCGGCGAGAGCGCCCCTGCAACCCCATCCGCCCCTGAACTGCCCTCTGTCCTCCAACATGCTCTCAAAGGCTTCCAAACAGGGCTGCCGGAGGACTCGGATGAGGCCACGGCAAGGGAAAGGCTGGACCTCAACTTTGGCGCTCTCCTTGCACAATCTGACGCCCTCATAAGCAGGACTGAGGTGAGGGTCAAGGAATAGGTGAGACTAGTAGAGACCAAAGCTAAGGAGGAAATGACCTTGCTGGCTCGTGCGTTCACCACCCGCGAAACTGCCCTAAAGCAGGAGTTTGCCAACCTCCGCCAAGCTGAAAAGGACCTCTCCAAACGGCTTCATGACAAGATTCAAGAGGTCGTCGAGCTGGAGGCCAAAATCCTGCCCCTGCGAACTCGGGCCATCAAGCTAGAAGAGGCGGCTGAGGCAACTAAGGCTAAGGTGGCGAGGCTTGAAGAAAGATCCACCAATCAAGAAGTGCAGTTGGGTCGTGCTGAGGCCGAGCTCCTTCAACAGGTTGAGAAATTCAAGAAAGCTGAGGCTGAGCTGACCGAGGACGTTGTTGATGCTTATGCTGCAGGGTTCGAGGACATCCTTGCTCAAGTTGCCTACGCGCACCCCGAGATGGAAGCCTCACCCTTTGCAACATCGAACCGTGTTTTAGACGGGCATATAGTGCCAAGGGCTCCTCCCTCTTAGCTTGTACTTGGTTACCAAATGAATAGTTTCTTCTTTTAATACTTTATTCACTTGTAACTTACTTGTTTGGATGCCTCAGACTCTTAACTGCTTTAACTTCCTTGGTCTTGATTTGTCTGAAAACTGCTCTTCTATCTTGCTCAATTATTAGTCGTTGTACCTCGCGCCACGATGCTTCTAACAGCGCTTTCGACAACGCTCGAGCCTTAGGTAGCGCGCTTCCCCACCCCATCCTACCGCATACTCCGTTAGGTAGAGGGTTCGCCTACTAACCTGAATTGACCCCGCCCTTGCTGTATAAAGCCAAGGGGGGGTGTTTAACTGTGAACTGGGTTGTTCAGCCTTGGCGTTCTCACTCGAGGGAGGGAGGTGTTCTCTGCGAACCTACCTTCCCACTCTTGAGACTTCTAACCCAAGGGACAGCTTATAACTGACCTCATCTCCGCTCGAAGGCGGAAGAGGAGTTATCTGGCGAACTCTTTTCGTTCGTTCTTGGTGTTCTCACTCGAGGGGGGGTGTTCTCTACGAACCTACCCTCCCACACTCGAGACTTCTAACCCAAGTGAACGGTCTGCAACTAACCTCATTCTCGCTCAAAGGCGAGGAGGATTTATCTGGTGAACTATTTCGTTCAACCTTGGCATTCTCACTCGAGGGGGGAGGTGTTCTCTACGAACCTACCTTTTCGCTCTCGAGACCTCTAACGCAAGGGAAACAAGTTCGTAACTGACCTCAGCTTCGCTCAAGGGCGAGGAGGAACAACTGCAGCTTGTTGAAAGCCGTCTAGAACATCACATCCGCCGAGCTCCCTTGATCCACCAGTACACAGTGCACCCTCCTCCCAGCGGTTACCACTGAGATCACCACCGGGTCATTGTCGTGGGGAATGACATCTCAGAGGTCGGCCTTGGTGAAGACGAGGTCAACGTCAAGGGCATCATCTGCCCTTTGTGCTTCCACCGACATCACCGCCCGTGCATACTTCTTCCGCTGAGAAGCGGTGCACCCTCCTTCTAAAAAACCTCCTGAAATGGTGTGGACTTCACCATGCACGGGAATTTCACTGGTCACCCCCTGTCACCGCCACATCCGCAGCACCTTGTGCTTCCTGCAAGTAATCCTTCAAGAAGTCGCTCTTCACCAACTCGTCTAGCTGGTGACCCAGCGCCAAACAATTGCGTATTGGGTGGTCAAACGCTTGGTGGAACTCACATCAGGCGTTCTTGTTGGGCCCGAGCTTCTTGTCGGTCTTTGCGGGTATCTTCAGCCTCTCTGCTATGTTCGGGATAGCGATGAGGTCCTTTAAATCTACCACGAAGTCGTGCCTTGGTGGCACATTTTCCCTTGAACACCCCCTGGTTTGGGCCTTCCTGGGTTTGTAAGGCTGCTGCTTCGCCGGGATCTTCTTCTCTATCGTTGCCTCATGTACCCTTAGGGGTTGAGGTCGACCTGGTGCACGTGGGCGCGTTGGGACAACGCACGCGCGCTTCTCGTTGACTTCTCCCTCTGCGACAATGTGAGCCATCGCCCGACGCCTTATTTCGTTGAAAGTTTTGGGGCGGTTTCTGATGAGCGATTCACTGAAAGGCCCTCGCACAATGCCCTTTCTAAACGCGTGCACCATCATCGTTTCGTCCTTGGTGTTTAGCCTCACCACCTGTGCTCCGAAACGGTTAAGGAACTCCTTTAGGGATTGTCCCTGGTATTTTCTTATGTCAAAGAGATCATAAGAGATAGGTGGGGGAGCCCGATTCGCGATGTATTGTGCTCTAAACAGCTTAGTGAGTTGTGGGAACGACGTCATGTGTTCATTAGGGAGGCTGATGAACCAATCTATCGTTGTCCCCACTAGTGTGCTCATGAACAACTTTCATCTCACCGTGTCAGAGCCTCCCACTAGCATCATCTGCGTATGGAAATCCGTGAGATGAGCCTCTGGGTCCTCCATACAGGTGAAGGTAACTTTGGGCCCTACGAACGTGGCTGGTATCACGACGTCCATGATCTCTTTCGAGAACGGCATCGGGAACTCCCTAGGTGGCATCGTAGGTTCTTGATCCTCCACCTCACGTTCCCCTGCCTGACTTTGCAGATCCCTGCGCAACTCCTCATTCTATCAGCGTAGTTCTTCGTTTGTTTCCCGCGACGCAGCCAAATCAGCATGGATGCGTTCTTGATCCGCTCTTGACGCAGCCACTTCTTCTTGGAGGGCCTGCATCGTTTCCATAATATGTTGCAGGGTGAGGCTTTCGCCCCCGTTTGGTGCAACAAATCCTTGCCTCGTATTTCTCATCTTCTTGATCTTTCTTGTTCTTGCTGGTGGGACAGTGTTTTAGATCGTGCCCCACGGTGGGCGCCAAATGTTCATGCCGGTTGACTCGATCACCTTTGTACGTCTCACGATACTCCCGCACCCGATTCTCTGTGCCTTCGTTCGTGCCTCTCTCAACAACTGAAATCACAAAGACAAAGGGCGCCCTAGAGGCCGTTTGCACTTCGACGCTCAAGTCAATCTTAGGGCTAGGAAACACCAAAACTCTTAAGTGTAAAGCTCTATGTAACTATGCGTGTTAAGCGACGCAAAATGAATAGCGTACCTTACTAGATTTATCCTTACCCTTTATATACTCCAGGGTTTCCGCTGTTTCCAATACCTAAAATAGGCTTTCTGAGGGTGGGCCCTAGCGCCACTATTACCCACTCTTAGGATAACCTAGCGCGTAGGGCTCCCTAACTGGAGTGCGACCTCTGACGGGATGACTACCTAGATGCCACCTCGTGCACCTGATCTCTGGGGTCACCCGTCCTGGGAGTGCCCTAGCTGCTCACGCGCCATTCCCTCTACAAGCATGGACTCTCGTGGTCTAGGCTTCTCCCTCACTGATAACTGGTGTGTGGTTTGGGGCCCACCTTCTATGGCCCAGCTCTACTGTTTGAGTCACCAATGTTCGATCTCTCAATACATCCTGGTGATCGACGTCTGACCACTCATTGGCACATTGGTTCACGTGCCTTACGAGACACTGGCCCACACCGCTCGTGGGACCCAGCTTATCATTACTAGTGGTCACCGATGCCCGAGGACTGGTCGGTACACATGATATTAGTTTCAAGACATTTTCACTCAAGTGAATAATTATCACTCATGCAAATATGTGAGCAAAAAAAGTATTTGTTCTTGGCCTAATTTTCATTCAAGCAATAGCTTGGCCATTCAAGAGAAAGATTGAGCAAATCAAGTCTCTCTCCTCTAAGAAGGTTTTTGCTCTAGCAAGAAATGCTCACTCAAGCAAAAACCAAAGGTAGGCTTTCAACTAGATTTTCATCCAAGCAAGAAATGATCGCTTAAGCAAAAGTCAAAGGAAGGCTCTTGAATTAGTTTTTTCTTAACCGACATTGTATGTTGATTTGTGATTTTTTTTATGAAAAATATTAAGAAAATTGTATAATTGTATTTATAATGTGGTTGATGTTGTATATAAATATTTTTTTTATAGTATTGTGAATAAAAGTATTGAAATTTATATGGTTTGAATCATATGATAGGTGATGGTATGATAATGCATATTGTTGTATGTTATGTTTAGATACCTAGTGTGGTAGAGTGGTCATATTGTCTCTCATGAATGTGTTGGACCTTAGTGGAAGTGTGGCAATAATACCTAGGATGATATTATGTAAAAATTATACGCAAAACTTACTGTAGAAAATAAATATCATGGTTTCACTAATGATCTAATCACATAGATAAAACATCAATCAGTAAGAAGTTGAAAAAAATTGTACCAATGCTTACTATAGTAGATACAAGTAAACACTAACATAAGATCATGAGCTTGGCTCTTAACGATAGTGGTTTTAATCGATTAGGTGTTAGTTTCTTGTGGGATATACTTCTTTTTTTTTATTAGCAATAAATTAATAGAATAGATAGGGACACTTAGGGGGTGTCCCAACCCTTTTACAAGCCAGTCTATAGTTAAGCGAGCTACATTACAAAACAGAGTTGAAAAGGCACTTAACACTAGAGAGGCTTAAGCTAAAGGGGTACCATTCCAGGGACATGGTCTACACATAAACCAGCAGAAGGGCACACTACAGTGGTCAACAGCTACTATAAGGGTCGGAGGGTGATTTCCTTCCCATCCCTTTTCAACGTGACAAAACTTTCTACTTCTTACAAGCATCATAATGTGCCAAAGAGCCAGCCCCCAACCTCCACTACTAGAAAGATTCCATATCCTCTTGCTTCTTCCTTCTGCATACGTGTCATGGTCACTCTTTTAGTCTTGCAAAGCTTTTGAGTTCACCCTGCATTAGTAGTTGCCATCAAGGGTAACTATATTAGCAACAACCACTGACATATGTGGTAGCAGCAACATTTGAACTTGTAACACCCTGCATCCCTTCTAATCGCTGTCAGGCATACACTTCCCACTATAATATAACCGACCTCCCTACAACACACATGGCAACATCAGCACCTTGCATCAGCCGCAACCTGCTCAGGATGTCCCATCCTAATATACACCAATTCACCCGGCTACATCTGCTGCGTGAACATGACCTTCTTCTTTACTACTTCACAAAACAGGTTCACAAGTTGAAACAATACCAATTCAATTATATCAATACACAACACAATTCCCCTTTAGGCCCCGTTGCAGCACCTAATATGGAGAAATCCTCGTCAGTAGGTGTTGGCCTTTCACATGGTTTAATACCTGCAACCAGACAAAATTAATCCCCAGTATCAAGGGGCCCAAAGCAGCATACACAACATTTACTATCTATACAAACAACAACTCAAACCATCTTCTATGTTCTACTTCCAACATACTCCAACAAGTTCATCACAAGGTTGGTCCATCACAGAGCACCTATCCAGCTAACCAAGGTAATTACCAATGGAGATTTACCATTCTTTTAACAGCCACAGATGTTGCACCAAACCTTGGCCTCCCTGCAAGAGAGTAGTTCATTTCTTCACCCTACAGAGCATTAGAACACTCCGCTCCCTCCCAGCATAAAGTTTCTTCCTATGGTGATCACCTTCAGCACGTTACTCCTCCTCCTTTGCAGCCAAACTCTGTCATACTTGGCTCCAAGCCAAGATTGATCACACTGACCACACTGTTTGTTTAACCTTCACTTGTGTTTCCTCTACCTGAGATAATCCCTCTCGTCCATCCAGTCCTTACTCCTTGGCCTGTTTTACTCTTCCTGCAAATTCACACCATCTTGTAATCCTCATCACCACTAGCAAACCACATATGCTTGTTTGATTGAAACCACATGTATGACAAGTCTTGTAAAAGGCATTGAGTATGACAAATTTTCTTTTGAATGTTTGAGATCTAATTAAGAATTCTTATATTATGGATGGAAGTGTTTTAATAATGATTTGTCATGTTTTTTTTTTTATGTGAGAATGTGTGTGATTTGTTTTTATGAGTGGAGAATGTAGTTAGTGAAATAATGATAAGTTATGTGAATATGGAGCATATTTTATTGATTTAAATATTTATTATATTAGTTTATCCTAGTGTACGAGTGAGTATGAATTTTTAAGATGTGTGAATATGAACGACTAAGATCACAAGAGTAGCTTACTCTAAAGGTGATAGTAGGGAAGTGAGGCAAATTAAAGTAGTATTTCTTTTATTTTATTTTTTTGTATATAGCTTTTTGAGAACCAATGGTTCAAAATATCTATAGCAAATATATGTTTTGTATATAAAAGATGTGTATAGAGTTTTATTTCTTAAAGTATTATAATTAATTAAAATAGATATGGTTGTTACAAATAAGACTGAAAATGAAATTTGGACCTATATAAAAAACCAATAATTTTCACTTGGAATTGAATAAAGTTAAACTTCGAAAGCCGGATAAATAATTTGTAGCTTCAACACGAAGTCAACAAATGTGTTGCAGTATAAATAACAAAAGAAAACGAGGTAAGAGCAATCGATGAGGGGGGAAAACAGTGGACGAAGGGGGACGACGGAGGATAGCAGAGGACGGGCACAGAGTAACTCTACTACGTTCTTCTTCTCCAACTTTCCAGATGATTACGGCGAAATGGATATGTTCAAAGTTTTTCAGAAGTGGGCTAGGGTGAAAGAGGTGTTTATTTCTCGCAGACCAAACAAATGGGGGAGGCGGTTTGGGTTTGTAAGGTTCTCTCAGGTACGAAATGAGGGGCGTCTGGAGAGAGATCTTGATCAGGTTTACATTGGAAATAGAAAGTTGTATGTGAATACCCCAAAATATCGTAGGCAACAGTTTGAAGGCCTAAGGGGGGTAAGGAGGAACCCGAGGGATATGGGTGTAGAGAATCTGAAGGATAATGGAAAGAGGCATATGGAAGTCTCTAAACACAAGGGTAAGCAGAGTCGTACGGAGATGTGGGTGGAGAGTAAAGGGAATTTGTCTTACCTTGATGCTGCTAGAGGAAATCTAAAACAGCAAAGGATGAGCCCGGGTTTTATAACTCAGCAAAAAACACCACCATGGCTGTGCAAAAGTGTAGTTGGCAAACTCTCTGATGGTTTTGATGAAGAACATCTGGGGAGAGGAACTTGTGAAAGGGGGGTTGAATATGATTCGTGTGAGAAAATTGGGGGATAGATTACATCTGATTACCCCAAGAGAAGGTGAGAATATGGATGATATTATAAAGGATCACAAGGAGTGGTTTGATGATGTTTTTGTCAGTATAGAGCCTTGGTCGGTGTTGAGTGCTTCGAACCATAGAGTTGTCTGGGTTAGGTGCTATGGAGTACCTTTGTCTTACTGGAGTAGGGATTGCTTTGAAAAAGTACTTGGAGTCATGGCTACGTCGGCGGTGTTAGTTTCCATTGATAAGAATACTTTGTCTTGGGAGGTAGTGGAATATGCCAGACTACAAGTACGTATTCTTAATCTTGATAACACTAAGATGGCGAGAAGTGTGTGGATTAACAATATTTGTTATAGCGTTCTTATGGAAGAAGAGAATCAAGTTCAGTACAGTGATGGTTGTAAGGTCCATGGTGCCATAGACGAGTCATCAGACAGTGTCTCTTCCTCGGAGACTTATGTAGAGGAAACTGAGCTATCAGTGAAGAATGGAGAGGAGGTTGACAGGTGTTGGGGTGGAGGGAAGTGCCGATCAAAAGAGGAGGAGAGAGGAGGAGAGGTAAGAGGAGAAGATGAACAGTACATACAAAAGTCAAAGGTGCTATATATGGGATCTCCCTCGAAAAGAGTTGAGAGTCAGGGAAAAGGTGATAAAGGTATAACTTTTGAAGGAAGAAGGCAGCAGTATGGGCACGAAGGTACTGATTTTACCCTCATCTCTGACCAAATCTGCGGCGCCGCTCACAGTAGTTGGCCAACACATCATGAAGTGGCTAAAATGGTAGTGGAAGTGGAGTGTAAAATTAACCAAGAGGTTATGACTACGGGCTTGGGCCAAGGAAGAGTGATGTCAATGGCCCATTTAGGGGGGGAGTGGCCACTAAAGGCAGCCCAATCTGAAAAGGATGGTGGGGGGTTTATACAACAAACTGCACAGAGGATCCATGTTACAGGGAGTGAAATAGAAAGTATGGTATACGAAAGCCCAGTAAGAGTCTTGGAGGTGGGTGGTTCTGTAGAATCCAAAAGGGCCCCATCTGGAAAAGAAACAAATTCCTTAGGTGAGCAAGTGAAAAGAATTGGTGCGAACCCAAAAAGGTGGGAGGGTAATGGGATACCGTTGCTATGTTTTTTGAAGGGAGGGAGTGAAGAAGGACCAGACGAAGGGGTAGTAAAACCAGGAGTTGATGTCCCGAAAGTGCAAGAGGAAGGGAAATGTAATGAGAGAAGTAAGTCTAACTCCCCACCTCGTCGTCGAGAGAAGAAAAGTCTTGCAGAATTGGGGGAACCTTCGTCCCACCCAAGGCGATCTGTACGTATAAGCGAAAGAGTATCTAGATGAGGGTCTGTGTTCTCGTACAAGGACGGTATGTCTTCAATCTCGGATAGGGACATCAATAATTGTAATATTCGATTGCGTCCTAATCGTCTCATTGGGGGGCCTTCGAATTTGTGGGGAATCGGAAAACAAGCAGGGCTAATCTGTCGTACAGATGAAGAGGAGGTGGTAAAATAATATGAATGCATGGAAGAAAGAGATTCGGAGTATGTGAAAGGCTTAAAGGAGGGTAAAAAGAATGGTTTATTATGTTAATAGTCAGCATGAATATAAGAGGGGTGGGGGGGAGCACCAAGGCTAGATACATAAGGCAAATCATTGCATGTGAGGGGGCGGAATTTGTATGCTTGCAAGAAACAAAATTAAAGGCGTTGTCTGAAGCTAAGTGTTATTCGCTGTGGGGGGACAACAAAATTGGATGGGTACATTATGAAGGAGAAAATGGAAGTGGGTGTTTGTTGTCTATGTGGCAGAAGGAAGCGTTTAGTTATATCAGCCACGTGCAGGGGAAGGGATTCATTGTTGTATGGGGGAAACATATCAAATCTGATTCCAACTGTGCAGTAGTAAATATCTATGCTGCATGCACTTTGAGAGAAAAGAAGACCTTATGGGAAGAGTTATCTTCAATCAAAATGGCGTCACAAGAGGTGGTATGGTGCTTTTGTGGTGACTTCAATGCAATTAGAAGACGAAGCGAAAGGGTAGGAAGTAGGGTTAGGGATGATTTATCAAGTGAGATTAACGGATTCAATAGATTTATTGATGACAATCTTCTCCTTGATATCCCCCTTGTAGGTAAGAAGTTCACGTGGTTTAACTCAAATGGGTTGGCAAAGAGTAGACTGGATAGAGTGCTGGTCTCTGAAGAGTGGATGGAAAAGTGGCCTATGTGCAAACAGTATGTGCAACGAAGGGAAGTCTCTGGCCACTGTGCTATAGTGGTGAAGTCTCTGGACAAAGATTGGGGTCCCAAACCGTTTCGATCTATAGATGCTTGGTTGATGGAGAGGGGGTTCGGTGAGATGGTAATGGCTAAATGGAATTCATACTCTATTCAGGGAAGTGGTTTTGTGAGGCTTAAAGAGAAGTTGAAGTGCTTAAAGGGAGATCTAAAAGTATGGAACAGGGATGTATTCGGGAATATACAGACTAGTAAGAAGAGGATTGTGATGGAAATTGAGGAGCTCGATTGTCAAGACTGCATAGGTGGCCTAGTGGAAAGAGATAGGTTGAAGAGGATTGAACTGGTCAATGCAATGAGGGAAATGGACAAAAAATTAGATTCCCTTCTGTGCCAAAAAGCTAGAGCTAGCTGGTTTAAGAACGGGGACTCATGCACTAACTTCTACCATTCGTCTTTGAGATGGAGAAGGCTTAGGAATGAAGTAAAAGGTGTTGAGGTAGGGGGACAATGGTGTGAGGAACCGAGTACAGTACGCTCTGAAGCAAAGAAGCTTTTTGATAATAGATTTAGAGCTACGAAAGACTTTGGAGTAAGACTTGATGCGGTTGAGTTTAAGGCCCTCTCCCCGGAATCTAGGCTGGGTCTAATAGCTGGTTTTTCTGAGGTAGAAATAAGGGATGCTGTGTGGCAATGTGAAGGAACAAAAAGCCCAGGGCCAGATGGATTCAACTTCAACTTCATCAAGAAAAACTGGGAGGTCATGAAGGATGAGATAGTGGAAGCGTTGGCTCTCTTTCATGTTACAGGGAGTATTCCAAGGGGTTGTAATGCCTCTTTTGTAGCTCTTGTACCGAAGGTAAGAGATCCTGTTAAGCTTGAACAATATAGACCAATATCCCTAGTTGGTGCCCTGTACAAGATCATCTCAAAGGTGCTAGCGGGGAGGATTAAGAAGGTGTTACCGCTAATTATTGACGAAAGCCAATCAGCATTCTTAAAGGAAAGAGGGATTTTGGACAATGTTCTTATGGCTAATGAGGTGGTTGAGGATCTTAAAAGGGGTGGAAGGACTGGGTTATGCCTAAAAGTGGACTTTGAGAAAGCATACGACTCAGTGAGATGGGAGTTTCTATATGAGATGTTGCATAGGATGGGGTTCCATAGTAGGTGGATTATGTGGATACAAGGATGCCTGGAAAGTGCAACTGTGTCTGTGCTAGTCAATGGGAGTCCCACAGAGGAGTTTAAACCGTCTAGAGGGTTGAGACAGGGTGACCTCCTAGCTCCCTTTCTCTTCATAGTGGTGACCGAAGGACTTGCTGGGCTAGTTAGACAAGCAGTTAAGAATAATTTGTTAACTGGTATATCTATTGGAAGAAATGAGGTTGCTATAAGCATCCTTCAGTTTGCAGATGATACCCTGTTCCTGTGTGAGGACTCTTTCACTAATGTTTTGACTCTAAAAGCTATCTTAAGGGGGTTTGAGTTGGCATCAGGCCTTAAGATTAATTTCCATAAGTCAAAGATAGCAGGCGTAAATGTTCCTAGTAGCAGTATTGATTGCTATACTGAGACTCTGAACTGTGAGCAAATGAGTATTTCGTTCACCTACCTCGGCATAGAAGTGGGGGGAAATCCAAGGAAGAAAAAGTTTTGGGACCCAGTCTTGGAAAAGCTGAAATCCAGGCTTAGTGTGTGGAAAGGAAGGTTTTTATCTATGGCAGGTAGGATATGTCTCTTAAAATCTGTTATTACAGCCATACCGCTATACTATCTGTCTCTGTTTAGAGCATCGGAGTCGGTATGCAAAAGCATTGTTAGCATCCAAAGGAGGTTTCTATGGGGGTGGGGAAAGGAGAAAAGATCGATCTCATGGGTTAGTTGGAAAAATGTATGTAAACTGAAAGGGGAAGGAGGTTTGGGCCTCAGGGACATCCGTATCTTTAATGCAGCGCTCCTGTCTAAGTGGAGATGGCGCATTATATCTAGTGAGAGAGGGAGGTGGAAAGAATGCTTGGAATCGAAGTATGGCACGGAACCTGATAGCGCCCAAACATTAGTAAAAAGGCAGTCCTGGTGGTGGAGAGATCTAGTCAAGGTGTGTAAAGAGGGAGGAGGTGAAGGATGGTTCCGAAAAGAAGTTGGGTGGGCTCTAGGAAAGGGTGATAAAGTGAATTTCTGGGAGGATGTGTGGATTGGAAATCAGCCCCTTAAAAATGTATATCCTAGATTGTTCTCTATATCCTTAAACCAGGGTCAAAGGGTGGAAGAGGTTGGTATGTGGGAGGGAGCGGAGTGGCGGTGGAATTAAAAGTGGAGGCGGGGTAGATTTGAGTGGGAAATCCCGATGGAAATGGATCTTGGCATGCAGTTAGCTAGGGCCATTGTATCTAGGGATGAAAAGGATACACAGAGGTGGAGAGGTCATGACTCCGGTTGTTTTTCGGTGAGTTCTGCTTATGAATGCCTAACTAAGCATGATAGAGGACCCCAAATTGACGTATTCAAGTATCTTTGGAAGATTAAGGCATTCCCAAATGTGATGGTAACAGCCTGGAGGGTGTTGTTGGGAAGAATGCCGACAAGAGAATGTTTGAGTAGGAGAGGGGTCATGCTCAATACAACTGGATGCGCCTTGTGCCAGGTTGAGGAAGAATCGTGTCAACACCTCTTCATAGAGTGTAAATATGCTTGGTGCGTGTGGTCCCTATGCTTCAAATGGTTCGGAATTCTATAATTACAACATAAAGAGCTAATAATTCACTTCGAGAGTTTCCAACTAACTCAATGTAGTAGCAAACAAAATTTGGTCTGGAAAGGAATTTGGGCAGCTGTAGTGTGGTGTATATGGGAGCACAAAAACTCAATTGTGTTTAACCAAGGGGTTGCAGATGTGGAAGAAATCTTCTCAAAAGTCCAGCTCAAATCGTGGCTTTGGATGAAACACAAAGCACATAACTTTAGTTATTCATTTGCAGAGTGGGTCCTGGACCCAATTTCTTGTATCAGGAGTTATAAGTAAGTGTGGCTAGGCGGAGGCAATCTGGTTGTGAGTGGAAAGGTAAAATGTTGATAATGATGGATGTTGTAAACCCCCAATAGGACCATTCAGCATGTCTCGGTCTTATAGACCAATGGATGATTGCTGACACTAGATAAGCTCTGCTTGGGGGTTATACAATGATCTGGCATAACGCTCACTGGAAGAAGTTTGGAATGGTGGTTTAGGGAGCTGGTGGAGTGTTAATCCTATTGCTGCAGGATGGTATATGGTAAGTAGGAATGAATGAGCTTTGGAATTGTCAATAATGAGTAGGTTTTGATGAGGCACAGAGAAGGGTCTTATGGTGCAGACCATGCTAGATGCCAAAAATATCTTATATAGATGTGGTGGTATGTTGAAGAGAGTTTGAAGATCAGGGAGCAGGACCACTAGAGTGTAGTACAACTAAATAGGAAGTGGAAGGTAGAAAGGAGATGCTGGATTTTGTTGGGAAAACACAAGGTATAGCTAGTTTTCATCTGGTGCACGTGGAAGATCTATGGTTTTGCATAGAGAGCTCTAACCAAGCCAGGGTGTGTGGGTTATATGTCTCAAATTGGAGATGGTGATGTGGCACAGGTCTTGTAGTTCTTGGTGGAGGTTGCTGAATGGGAGATAGCATAACATAGCTATATCATGGTGCAACATCTGTAGCATATCAAAATAGCTGGGATGGGCACGGCGTGGCAGGTGTTTAAGCCAGCTGGAAAGGAAGTTTAAGGCCTAAACTTTTCGGTGGTGTTAATTGGGTGGAGGCCTTAAACTTTTGACCTTATAGGGTGAAGTTAAAGATCAATTTGAAGTATCTGAAGACGCTGCTGAAAGCTAATGAGATGGTGGAGGTAGCTGACTCCCTCGTTGCTATGGGAGGTCGTTTGTTGCAGATGTCTAGCAGCTTAATAGAGGACGCAACAGTGCTACAGATGTTGATGGTAAAGAATTAATTGTAGAATAAAGCTGAAGATCTCGGCAGGAAGTAATTTTGGATGTTACTATAGGTGGTTGAGAGAGGTAGCACCAGTTATTAAGCTCTGGATGTGGAGGTTGTGCTGCAAGTGGTTGTCAAGCAGGTGGAAGGATTACGTTGGGTTTCTGGTGGTTGAAATGCTGGTTAGGGTCTTTGCAGCAGTGCAGCAGAATAATAGAACCAGTATGGGAGCTGGTGTAGGTTTTTATTTATGCAGTAGTTTTATTTATGCAGTAGTGGTTATTCTCTTCCTGTTTTGGGGTGTTCCTTTTGGAGATCCTAAAACAAGGTTTGGAGTTGTAAAGGGTTGGGATACCCCTTTTGTATCCCTCTTAATTTAATTTCATTCTTTGCTGATAAAAAAAAAACAAAAGAAACATACAATAACAACATAAAAACAAAAAAAAATCCCTTCACACAATCACATCTCTATAGTAATTTAATTTGATTATCGAGATCATTGCTTGTAAACTAAATTAGAGATTTGTAAGTTCCTATACATCAAATAATATTTGTAATTATCCATATAGATAATGAAAATAATATTTTATAATATTTATATCTTTGGATAGTCTAGAATTATATTTATTGAGCAAAATTATTTATTTACTATTTTTTCTTTAAGTTTACATTGATCAAATAACTGAAAAAAAATAAAAGTTCCATTACAATCCTCACAAATTAAATTTATTATATTTTTAAACTTAAAAAAAATGTATTGGAAAATAAAATAAAACAACTTCTAAAACTAAAAAAAAAGAGTTGAAAATTAACTTAAAAATAACTGAATTAGTATGTGAAAATATGATTTTAATTAATTTAAAAAAAACAAAATTAAATAGTATATATATCATGATGTAACTTCTTTGACAATAAAAATACGACTTTTAAAAAAACTTAAAAAAAGAATATTTCAAAACCATACATTAAATATGATTTCTTCAATCGTGCTTAAAAATACACCTTCTCTTATGAATAATTGTTTTTTAAAAATTTAATCATCCTAATAAACTTATGAAAAAAATTCACCCCTGTGCTGCTTAAACCGTCATGTAGTATATAATATAATATTTTAAGTAATACGACACCGTATTTCTATTTCCACTGCACTTATTTTCGTTTATGTCCCATCACCAAACTAAAAGGGTGGGAACGTACACCGTATGGTGTGTCCCCTGCTTGCTCCAAAATTAAACTACTTTTTCTCCTTTCAACAAACTCTAATCGTGATTCACTAATGACAAACATCATAATGTTTTTTTAAATTAATATAAGAAAATTAAATATGTAATTATATCTCTATCCTCTTTTACCTTAGTTTTCCTATATTCTTCACTTTCCTCTATTTTACTT
Source organism: Phaseolus vulgaris (assembly GCF_000499845.2). Taxonomy (NCBI): domain Eukaryota; kingdom Viridiplantae; phylum Streptophyta; class Magnoliopsida; order Fabales; family Fabaceae; genus Phaseolus; species Phaseolus vulgaris. The sequence goes on from NC_023752.2 coordinate 24,386,959, forward strand.
TCTATCTTTCTTCTTTTTACTCCCATCTATCCGAATCACCAACCAATATATTCAAAATTCCTATCTCACTTAAAAATGGAGAATAAAATAGTTTATAAATGTATTTCTTTAAATAAATAATGAAAATAATGTGTAATTTTTAAATAGCAAAATTTCATTCTTTAAACACACAACTAATATTAAGTCATAACATTTTTTTCAACAAGGTTACATGTGAGTCGTTATTTAAAAAATATAAAGAGACAATATTTCGTACTAATCAAATCATTAACTTATATATATATATATATAGAATAAATTAAAATATAATTGTTTACACTACAAGAAAATCATGAAATAGAATAGAAACCAATTTTTAGAGACCAAAATAATTAGTTACAATATTAACTAAATTAGAGACCATTTTACAAACTAAAAAAAAATTGGTTTCTAAATTAGTTTATATTATAGTTAAATAGTTTCTAAATTAGTATCAAATTAGCAACCATGATTTTAGAGACCAAATTTAGAAACTAAATAATTGGTAGTTAAAACATTGGTTGCTAATTAGATACCAATTTAGAAACTACTTAACGATAATAGAAACCAATTTAGAAACTATTTAATGATAATAGAAACTAATTTAGAAACCACTTTTTTTTTATTTTCTAAAATGGTCTCTAATTTAGTTACTTTTACAACTATTTATTTTGGTCTCTAAAAATTGGTTTCTATTTCATGATTTTCTTTTAGTGTTATTTTTAAAATATTATATTACTTAATATTTTTTTTATTAGACTTTTTAATTTATTATTAAATTATATTAGATTTTTGAAAATTCAATCTGCGTCTAATCTAAATTTATTAAAATAGATTAGATATAAAATCTATATCCATTTTAATTAGATCAAACTAATTTAGGTGAGACTCGGACTAGACTCAATATAATCTATCTGGACTTAGCTCGATTTGACTTAACATGGGTTTGAACTGTCCTAAACCAATCTCGTATTACATTGGCTCAACTTAACCTTAAGTGGACTTGAGATCTAAGATGATTTAACCTGACTTTAAGTCTACTCAATTCAACTCGACTTATCTTAGCTCGACTTGGGTTTATCGACTTGTTTGACTTCGACTTGATCCAACTTAGCTTGACATGGACCAACTCTGATTTACCTTGACATGGATCAGTCCTGACTTGACTCAACATAATCTAACACAGGCTTAATTCGACAAACCTGACATGGTTTTGACTCGACCTAACTTTACTTGAGTCTAACCTGTCAAAGATTGACCTAAGTCTAGCTAGCACAACTTGATTTAGCCTAATCTAATTTGAGGTTGAACATGACTTGATTTAGCCTAACTTTTACCTTCGGTCTAGTCCAACTTAACCTTGGCATGACCCAATCCAATTGGTGTTGAACTTGACCTGACCATACTTAATTTAACTTTGTGTGATGACTTGTGTCCAACTCAACTCAACCTTTTATGATTTAGGGTCCCAACTTAGTCAAGTCCTCTTTATTTGATCCTTACCTAACCTAATATTTCATAAATTAACTAATCAAGATTTTGAATTTTCAAAGTAAAAAAAAAAATCAATTTATATTTAATCCAATTCCAATAGTTGGATAACAAATCTAAAAATATAGATTTTTAGATAAATAATTTTATTAAAATAAACTGAAAGTAACATGTATTGAATTTGAAAAATTACCTTAATTAGCCTAAATTTATAATATGAAGCGTGTAGGGGAATGGGAGACTGATATTAATAAAGAAATATGTGATTATACTATTTGGCAGGAAACGTTTAAAAAAAGACAAGAGTGTGAAAAACTTGGTGTGACATTTTTATTGGGCAATCATAGTGATATGAATAAAATTAAGATGCGAGGTTTTTGTGCATGCAGCTGGTTTCATAATACTGGGAGTAGTAAGTAGCAGCATTTCTTCCCCTACAAAAATGAGCATAGAGGAGGACGATCACTCAACCCTGGAAACCAAAGCTTCCAAATTCCAATCAATGGCCACCAACGCCTCCTCTCCACGCGGCCGCCCTCAGTACTACCCCCACCACATTCCCGACCCCTCCTACGTCCGCATCCTCGACACCACTCTCCGCGACGGAGAGCAGTCCCCGGGCGCCGCCATGACCTCTCAAGAGAAGCTCCGCATCGCGCGCCAGCTCGCCCGCCTCGGCGTCGACGTCATTCAGCCAGGCTTCCCCTCTGCATCTGACGACGACTTCCTGGCCGTCAAAATGATCGCTCAGGAGGTCGGCAACACCGCCGCTCACGACGGACACATCCCGGTCATTGCGGGCTTCTGCAGGTGGCACTATTATTAAAACAGTTTAACCCAACCAATAAAACCATTGTTTTTAAAAATAATTAGCCAACTTTTCTTTTAGTTTATTTTAGATTTAACTACTTCAATTATATTTAACTATGAATTTCAAAAATATGTTTAAGTTTTAAATAATAATAAATTATTATTATTATGTTCTTTTCTTCACTAAGTTTGTTTCTTCCTATGTTTCTTCCAACATCTTCACATACTTCTTTATTATATTTTTTAATTTTAAAATAAATTATCTGGAAAAATTCATACTGTAGAATTGAGAAGGTATTTTCAGATAAAAATATATTCCGAATTTTATAATACAAAATATTTATAAAATAAAGATTATAAAAATTGAAAAGTATTTTTGAATTAAAGAATTCAAAAAATATTTTCAGATTAAAAAATTTATAAAATATCTTCTGTAATCTAAAATATATATTTTTTTTTAAATTAGATTATATAATTTAAAAATTATTTTTAATTTTAGATTATATAATTGGAGAAGTATAAAAAAAAAAAAATACAGATTGTAAAATTTATAATGTATCTTTTAAAGACTATATGATCTTTTAGCTTACCTATGGGGTGCCTCGAAGAAGTTATGGAGGGGGAGGAATAAACAGCATTCACTGAGAGTTGGCATCATGGTTCAGTCCATTTGATCATAAATAAAAGATTTATTATTTATTGTAAATAAAAAAAATAAAATTGATATTTATATTAGTATTTGGTTATATTTGAATATAGCATTAAGATGAAGTGAGTTGAATTGATGTGTAGGTGCGTTCGGGAGGATATTGCGGTTGCATGGGAGGCTGTGAAAGACGCGAAGAGGCCACGGCTTTGTACATCCATTGCCACCAGCAGCATTCACATGGAGCACAAGTTGCGGAAGAGTAAGAATGAGGTTATTCAGATAGCCAGGGATATGGTCGCCTTTGCACGGAGTTTGGGTTGCAATGATATTCAGTTCGGTGCTGAAGATGCTACCAGGCAATTAACTATCCTCATTCTCTTCATAAAAACTTATCTTCAATTTTAAGAATAACACTTAAATCAAAATAATAAATTTCAAAAATCTCATATTCAAAACAAAAAGGAAAAAAAATAGTCAAATTTAATACACTTCACTTTTTTTTTTAAAGCTAATATTTTCTTTTAAGTCCCGATATGTTGACACCCCTGCATATGACACACATTTGACGCAGTAGACGTGGTAATGACATGACAAAGTGAGATTATACGCGAATGAGCAGCGCGAACTTCAAAATAGGATAAAAAAAAATATTACATCGGTTCATAGAAACAATCGGTGTAATATATTTTTTTTATTCAGAATAACCCATATTACACCGGTTAAGTTATCTAACCGATGTAATATATGATCCATATTAAAAAAAATTGATTTTTTTTTCATAAAGAGTGGGTGAGTCATAAACGTCACATAAGTAACCACTTACAAACACACGAGTAACCAGTTTTGTGTATGCCATAACCTGTGGCTGGGTAACCAACTCTGGTAGGGTTATTACATCGGTTAAACTATCTAACCGATGTAACATATGATTTTTACATCGATTAAGTCATCTAACCGATGTAATATATGGTTTTTATTAAAAAAAATTGATTTTTTTTCATGAAGAGTGTGTGACCATAAATGTCACATAGGTAACCACTTACAGACACACGGGTAACTAGTTTTGTGTGAGCCAGTATATGTGGAAGAACCTGTGGCTGGGTAGTTCTGGTAGAGTTATTACACCAGTTAAGTCATCTAACCGATGTAATATATGGTTCTTATTAATTTTTTTTTTCATGATGAGTGGGTGGTCATAAACGTCGCATAAGTAACCACTTACACACACACGGGTAATCAGTTTTGCATGCGTCATATAAGTAACCACTTACAGACAGACGAGTAACCAGTTTGCGTGTGCTACGAGTCATATATTATAATATAGAGCCAGTGTCACATCCTCACCAAATGTCACGTCTGCAACGTCAATTAATGTCACGCAAGCGGTGTCAAGTCTGTGTTAGTGACAAAGGGTGTTAATAGGTGTCAAGTCTGTGCTAGAGTCCCGATATGTTGACACCCTCTGCACATGACACACATTTGACGTTGCAGACGTGGCAATGACATGATAGAGTGAGATTGCGCGCGAATGAGCAGCGCGAGCTTCAAAATAGGGTAAAAAAGAATATATTACATCGGTTCTTAGAAACAACTGGTGTAATATATTTTTTTTACTCAAAATGACCCATATTACATCGGTTAAGTCATGTAACCGATGTAATATATGACCCATATTAAAAAAATTGATTTTTTTCTTAAAGAGTGGGTGCGTCATAAACGTCACATAGGTAACCACTTACGGATACATTAGTAACCAATTTTGTGTGTGCTATAACCTATGGTTGGGTAACCAACTCTGGTAGGGTTATTACATCGGTTAAACTATCTAACCGATGTAATATATTATTTTTACATCGGTTAAGTCATCTAACCAATGTAATATATGGTTTTTATTAAAAAAAAATTGATTTTTTTTTCATGAAGAGTGAGTGACCATAAATGTCACATAGGTAACCACTTACAGACACACGGGTAACCAGTTTTGCGTGAGTCAGTATATGTGGAGGAACCTGTGGCTGGGTAGTTCTGGTAGGGTTATTACACCGGTTAAGCCATCTAACCGATGTAATATATGGTTCTTATTAAAAAAAAAAAATTCATGAAGAGTGGGTGGTCATAAACGTCACATAAGTAACCACTTACACACACACGGGTAACCAGTTTTGCATGCGTCATATAAGTAACCATTTACAGACACACGGGTAACCAGTTTTACGTGTACTATGAGTCATATATTATAATATAGAGCCAGTGTTATATCTTCACCAAATATCACGTCTACAATGTCAATTAATGTCACGCAAGCGGTGTCCAATCTGTGTTAATAAAAGAGAGGGTGTTAATAAAACTTTTTCATGTATATATGTATATGAGAATGGAGGTACAGTACTCATTCATTTCATTCGGCTAAAACTTTAATATTTAATTAAATATTAATTTACAAACTAATTTATAAATTTTATTAATAATAAAAATTATTTTAAAGATTATAAAATGACTAATTATTTTTTTCTTTAAAATTAATTTTAGTTTAATAATTTTTTGTGTAATAATTACTATAAATTTTCTTAATCATGATAAAATAGTTGTACATTGTTCCATTTTACAACCTTTTATGTTACTTTAAATAAATACATGTTTAAATTCTTTAAAATTTAAAAAACATACACAGTATAATTGAAAAACAATACTAATTAATATCATCTTTAACTTTATAAATGATCAATAAAAAAAATTCAGAAAATTTCGATATTTAAAAAAAGGAAAGAGTATAAAAAAACAAAAATGTAAAAGATTGAGGTGAACAAAAATCATGACCAAACCTTCACTTGTTATTAGGGGCAAGGCAACCATATTTTAATATTTGATACACATATGCATACACGGTTTCAGTGAGTCACATAACTCAATGGCTTTTTATGGTGTAGAATGTCTCACATATTCAATGCCACTTTAAATAATTTAGGAGAATTAAATAATTTATATTCAACGTGTAAGGGCATATTTTTTTTTTAATTAAAACAGCTTAAATTCTAGATAAACTCAATTTACTAAGATATGCATTTTCAATTAAATTAAAGTTTAGGTTATTTCAACTAAAATCAAACCTAACATAAATAATATTTATGAAAATAAAAATAATCAAGTTTGTAAATGAATAAAAAATATAAACTGCTTCTTAAATTTTACAACATAATATAAGTTTATATTTAAAATAAAATTGATTAAAATTAAAAAAATTGATTAAGTCTCTAAATGAATACAAAATATAAATTATTTTTTAAACCTTACCATTTAATCTCAAATTGATACTTGAAAAAATTGATATCAAATTAATCCTTTAATATTATGATTTAATCGAGTCGCATTTACATACTTCATAGACAAAAGCAAAATAAAATATGTTTTTCATGTACTAAATTGATATGTTATGAAATAAATTGATATCGATTCTAGGACTTAATTAATATGAATGGAGTGGATAAAAGATTCCACAGTAGTTTATTTGAAATTGAACAAAATTTGAAACTTAGCCTCTAAATTTTATATCGAAATTAGTTACAACTATACAATTAAGTTTAGACTCTAAATTTAAGATCATTGGTATCCTTGACTTCAAATATTAAACTAGTTATCATAATCTATTGTACTTGTTGAGTACAATTTTGAATGTAGTGAATATTATGTACATAATCTTTTGTTGTGAGTAATATTGTACATTGATGAATGCTTGTGTTTTGTGTTATTGAATATGTATGAGAGCAGATCCGAGAGAGAGTTTCTGTATGAAATTCTTGGAGTAGTGATTGAAGCTGGAGCAACAACTGTGAACATAGCTGACACTGTAGGCATATTAATGCCATTCGAGTTAGGAAAACTCATAAGTGATATAAAATCCAATACACCAGGAATTGCAAATGTTATTGTTTCCACTCACTGTCATAATGATCTTGGTCTTGCTACTGCTAACACCATAGAGGTATATATTCTTCTGTAATCAAAATTCCAATATCCATGCATCATAGTAAACTTATGACAATCATGTTTAGCACAGTAAACATTTATTAAAAAATAGTATAAACATGAAGAACAGCTCAAACTCATGAAAAAAAATTCATCAATTTTTTATATGAATAATTTTGAAAGAGAAAAACAAAAAATAATTTCTTTTCAAAGTTAAAATTAACTCATATAAATATAAACAAAAATTTATGAGCTTTTTAAATTGAGAATAATTTGTGAACAAACTCACATTTTTTTCTTTTTTAAAAATCTTTACGAAGTTTATTTAAACAATTAAACTAGATTGCAACTTTTTTTTACTTAGTGAAAGCTACTTTCAGGGTGCTCGTGCAGGTGCTAGGCAATTAGAAGTAACAATTAATGGAATTGGTGAAAGGGCTGGCAATGCTTCATTAGAAGAGGTGAGTGTCATCAATACTTTATCATGTAAACAATGAATAATTCAATATTTATCTAGTTGCTTTATTTCTCAATAAATTTTCTTAATTATTAATTAACATAATTGCTGTTAAATATTTTTTTATATTTTCAAGATATTGAGTATATTTATTTTTTCAATTAATATTTTTAAAATTAGTATGAAAGTGGATTTCTAAAAGGATAAATAGGATAATATAACATGACTCATATATATAATTGATGATGGGTTGTTATCTCTTTGCATAAAGAGATTTTGGGGAGTACTCTGCCTAGAGTTTTTTTTTTTTTTATGACAATGAATTAATAAAATAGAACTTTTTTTTTTATGACAATGAATTAATAAAATAGAAAGAAGATATTTAACGGGTATTCCAACTTTTATATATGCTCTTTCTTAATTTAAGAGTTCATCAATTCAATACATGTTAAGTGTAGTTCAAAAAACTTAAATTAGTAAAGACCCTCCACTCCACAAACAAACCCAACAGAAAAAAGTTCTATACCTAGAGTTTGTATCACATTCAAATTATAAAAATTAAAAATTAGTGATATTACACCAAGAGTGAAGTGAATGACAAATATTTCTTTTTAAATTAGTATCTTTTTTTATAAAGAAGTTTATTTACTTCTAATATAAAAGCAGTAATTTTTTTGTTGTTGTTTGAGAGGATGGTGACCAAATATGATATATTAATTTTGTTTTACTAAATAAAAACAAATGTCTACTTGGTTGATATTACTGTGTGTCATTATTACGTTACAATATACTAATTATAGTGATTATGAATATGTGTCTTTTAATTTTTTATCATTTAGTGACTTAATACCTTACTCATAGATTTAACGGTTGTTAATCGAGTTTTTATTTATTTTGTTTTATAGAGTGTTTAAAATATTTTTTATTTTATTTTTATCTAATTATCTTACTATTTAACTTTTAATGTAATTCTTACTTTTATCTCTTTATTTCCAACTCTTCCATCCACTCACTTACTTTCTTTCTAATCTTTTTAACTTGTTCTCTTGGAGATGAAATAAATGAATTGGTCGAGTTAAAAGAAATTAAAAAAATTGAGTTGACCAATAAGTAGGAGACAAAAAGATGAAGTTAATAGTTATACCATATTTATCAATGACAAAACCAAACGAAAATATACTTGAATAAAAAGGATATTTTAAATACTTAATATAATTGTTTTAATTAAGTCTTTACGTTTTTTTAGGGTTTCTCTAAATTATAGTTATTAAAAACTAACACTTGTCAATTTCATCATTTATATAGGTTGTGATGGCCTTGGTATGCAAGGGAGATCATGTTTTAAATGGTCTATATACAAGAATCAATACACGACGCATATTGGAGACAAGCAAAATGGTTTTATTTATTTATATATTTAAAGTCTTTCGTCTATATTTTAAATCTTATTTATTCTCTCTCCTTTTCTATTTATTTATTTATTTATTTTACTTTGCTCTTTTCAAATTTCCATAATATCAACAGGTTGAAGAATACTCCGGTATGCATTTACAACCCCACAAGGCTCTTGTCGGAACTAATGCATTTCTCCATGCTAGTGGCATTCATCAGGTTAGTTCTGTACAATACATTTTATACTATTATAATATTATAAATATTCTTCACTTATCATTATCCAATATTATTAAAAAATCATTAAAAAAATTAATTTTAGAAACTAAAATAATTAGTCACTATATTGACTAAATTAAATATTATTTTTAGACTAAAAAAATTATTAATATCTAAAATAATTTTTATTATTAACAAATGATTTATAAATTAGTATCTAATTAGCTATCAAGGTTTTAAGTACTGATTATTTATAGTTGGTAGTTAAAATATTGGTAGCTAATTAGATACTAATTTATAAACGATTTATCAATAATAGAAACTACTTTAAATACCAATACTTTTGTTAATCTTTAAAATAGTATCTAAGTTAGTCAATATATTAAATAATTATTTTTTCTCTCTAAAATTGATTTTTATTTAATGATGATCTTTTAGTGAAAACATACATATTTATGTTATTAATTATGATTATGCTAATCTGCATTTTTTAAACTTGTTTACTTAAGTTAATTGTAAAATGGAACAAGTATTAGCAAACACTTCAATTAGTGCAATAGTCAAATTTCAAATAATGTTAGAATAATATTTGTGTTTCCTTTGATATTTCTGTGAAATTTCAAACTTTGTAATGTAATTCAATATACACAAATAGCTTTACATGAATGAGAAAACTTGCTTGATGTTCTTTGAATCTATTACCCTAGTATATATTTGGTTCTTACTTTTAGATTAAGGTTATCATTTAGCATATAAAACAACATTCTTTCCCTAATTGTATATTCTTATTACAATGAAAACCATTTTGAGAATATATTAAATATTTTGATTAATTTCCAATTACTAAAAGGCCTTTTTGGAGTCAAGAATTGCTTGTCACATACAAATTTTTAAGCATTAAAAATTATTAGGTTGCTGGATTTGTTATCTAGTTAAACATATATAATGATGTGAATTTTGTGATTTATAATAACAATAAATTATATGATTAAAACTTTTTAAATTTCATTTATACAACCCTTGTAAAACTCAAAATTAAATTTAACTATAATTTTATTTTGATTCTTTTATAGGTTAGGTTTCACATTTCTTTCTTTCTTCCACTTCTCCTTTGTATCTAGATTTAACTTAGATGAAACTACTTTTAATTTTATTCAAGCTTTTTCCATTATTAATTTCTACTTTGTAGGATGGGATGCTAAAACATAAAGGTACATATCAAATATTATCTCCAGAGGATATTGGGCATAAAATAACAACCGAAATTGGTATTGTGCTGGGAAAGCTGAGGTATACAATTTACGTATTTTCCTCAATTGACTATCAAATTAAAAGATGGATGAATTGAATTTTTTTGGAAATTATTTTTTTCACAATTTTGTTTTTATGCACTCAAATTGTTATTAGAATGAAAAATACACTTCTATGTTTTGTTCATATATATATAATGAGAAATGACATCTCTTTCATTATTTTTGTAATTTTTTTTTATAGTTAACATGAACTCAATAACATAACATGCAATATAAATCATGAATATTGTTTGGAACTCAACCACTTCTAACTAAAACTCTTTTGACGACATTCAATGTCCAAGAACAAGCTTATTCCCTAACCTTTGCCCATACAACATATCTAAACTAGTAATTGTGGGTTCTTTTTGTACTCAAACCTTTTTGGGTGCTTTCTTATTAGTTTTATGTTTTCTTTTTGTGCTTGCATATGACACTTGCTTGTCTAGATTCACCACAATGTTGGTAAGCACCTAAGTATTTTTCAAAAAAGGTTTCCTTTTCTCTTTCTTTCCTTTTAATTTGTAACTACACTTATCAAATGCATGTTTGGAGTTTGAAAATAAAATATTTAGAGCCTTAGAGCTCTCAACAATTTTTTTTAAATCATGCTTGCAACATGTAAATTTTTCTTCCAAACTTTTAATTTTCTCAACATTTGATTTTTGAGTGTGTTTCAAGTTTGATATCTTCTCATTGGTTGACACTTGATCCTTTTTAAGTTTTCCATTTTTAGTAATTAAATTTTTAACTTTTGTTTTAGTTTTAAATATTGTTCAATAGTTGAGTTGCAACTTGTGAGAAGATATGAGAGATCATTCTCATTGTCTTGCTTAGATGATGAACAAGATGAGCCTGACATTGTACAAAAAAAGAGTTGAGATAAAAAAATTACCTCTTCGTCTATGTTTTCCATGAGACATAGATTGACATTCTCATGTTTGAGTTCGAATCTTCCTAGGTTGTCATCAAACTCTTCTTTTCAAACTGGAGCTTGCTCTTTAGTGTTAAACACTTTGTCGTCATATGCCTTGGTTTTCTACACTTATATGATGACTTCATAACCACCTTCTTCTTTTTTCTTTTTCAGATATCAATTTTTTTTTGGTAGTAAATCTTTTATTTTCTAGTTATTTCATTTAAGCATCAACTTAAACTTTTACGACATGAGTGACATTTCCTCATCTATTGAGTTGTTAGACTTAACTTCAAAGGTATCAACCTTTTTTTCAAGAGCTTTCATAGCTCTTACATATTTCTGTTTGACCTGTAGTTGTCTTGAAGTACATTTGTAATAGTTTCCCCAAAAACATTGTATCATCTGCAAACTATAAAATTCTTACCTCTACTCTATCCTTTCCAGCCTTATAACTTGAATACATACTTTTCGGATTTTTTTTTGTCTCATTAATCCATTAAACCCCTTTTAAGTTATTATGAATAGGAAGGGGATCTACTTTTGGAAACCCTATCTACATATTAAATTCCTTTGCAGGTTTTTCATTAACAAATATAAAAACTAAGGACTCAAAATATTCTCCTATTCACTCTCTATTTTATGTAAAAACACAACATGTTAAGCATATAGTCCAAGAATCCCAATAAAAAATTTTGTTTTTATGTCATGAACACCTTAGAATATTCATACAAAAGTTAGTTAACTTTACTCCTTTGGTTGAATATATCACAAATTTCACATATTATATCTATATAGGCCATGTGCCATATATTTACAAATACTTGTACGTGTCTTATATAGTTTGCATGATATTTTCCATCCTACATAAACTAAAATTGTAATTAATTTCTAATTAATCTTATGTTAAATGGAATACTAGTTTAATTTCTAAATGTATGTTTGCTTGTATATTGAATGATAATGATGTTAGAATATATGGCCTTAAACGATGGGGGGGGTGAATTGTTTAAGAGGGGTTTTTGAAAACTTTTCCAAGTAGAACAAAATCCTTTGTGTGAAACCAGATCAGAATTTCAGTTAGCCAAGAATTTAAGCACAAAACAACAAAGCACCAGAAAATCAATCGGTTGTTTTTGTGAAACAATCGGTTGTTTCTGCGAAACAATCGGTTGTTTCTGCGAAACAATCGGTTGTTTCTGCGAAACAATCAGTTGTTTATACCAATAAAGCAATAACAACTGAATTTAAAGGAGTTTAAGGGAAGAAAGAGATACACAAACAATTTATACTGGTTCACTCTTAAACCAAGAGCTACATCCAGTCCCCAGAAGCCACTGGACAATCCACTAAGCAATCAAAACAGATTACACACAAACCACCAAAGTAGTGTGACCTTGAACCCTTCAAGAAACACACTCACTTTGGCACAACACACACCAAGAATGATGATCTTGACCACCTCAAGAGCACACAACACTCCTTGGCAACAACACCAGAAAATACAGAAGATTCAAAACGAATTACACTTGTTTACAGAACAATCTGAAATCAATACAAATGCAATCCTATTCCACTCTTCCTTGAGAAAACCCAAAGCTTGATGTGAATGTTCAAAACTTGAAATCAATCTTTGTCACAACTGAAAAACTCAAATCTGTTTCTCTTGTTTGTTTCAAAACATAAACAAACCATTTATACTTTTCAAAGATTGGTCAAAGCATTTAATAGAGGAGCGTATTTAATTGGAAATAATTTAAAACACACTCAACCACCAAAACAGAATTCTGTTAGGATTTTCAAAGAAACAATCGATTGAAACCACGAAACAATCGATTGTTTTGGTGTGACAACAAGTCAACCAACCAAAACAATTTTCAACCTTTTCAAAAACAACTAAGAGTAAAACAATCGGTTGTTTTGACAAAACAATAGGTTGTTTTTCACTTAGTTTGAAAAACACTTTAAACTCAAAAATGTTTTAAAACATATTAGCTTTATATTCAACAAAGAGTGGATTACACTTTTAAACTACCCAGATCCTATCCTAAACACAGCAGCAACTCCACCCTTGCATCAAACACTTGGATTTGGATTCTTCAAAGCCTTTGATCACTCTAGATCAACAAATGATATTGATGAGAGACTAACCTAACTTAAGTATTTTAAATAACATTATGTTTAGTGGGATACTAATTTATTACTACTTCACCTATAACTTTTTTTCATTAATTTTGTATTTTAAATCTTATGCAATTTAGTATTGACTTGTATTCTATCCATTTCTATTTTCTTTATATTTGTTTGTGTAGTGGACGTCAAGCTTTGAGAAAACGACTGAAAGAGGTATACATATATTTTTTCATTGCTTGTTCAGATACTGAATTTTATGAAAGAATGTAACTTTTAGGAGGATATAGAATACCATGTTTAACTTTTTAGCTAAAGGTAATTTAAAATTTTATATTAATCTTAGTGCATAATTTATTTCCTTAATGAGCTAAATTAAAATCCCAACAAAGTAGGTGGTAGTATAATGTTTTTCATAGCATGCTTTTCTTTCTTATTCCATATATATTTGGTTTTCCTAATTTCCTTTCCTTGATTCATGGTCTTTTTCCTTATTAATTTTTAAAAATATTTTATGTATGGATATTGTATGATTCAATATCAATTAGAACTCAGCACTACCGTAGTATGTGAGATGACCAAAAAGGCTTTAGATCGTTTGTTAAACCTTGATAATATAAATATTAACCCTCATTGTAATTAGGATGTTGAGAGAGCACATAAACCATGATGGAAAAATTCTGCAAGGTAGGGAGAATGGCGTAATGGTTGGAGGGTTAATTAAGAGATAGGAAGAGAAGTATCCCTTTACTTTTCTCATTTCTGAGTGATCTGAAGGAATATGAAATGTGGAACTCTTTAAAAAGATGGAGAAAAGTAAGCAAAAATTTCATATCAAAGAAACTCACAAAAAGGGGACAAAGATATGGGTTTGTCAAATAAAAAGATGTGGTAAATTAGGAGAATTGGAGGAACAACTGGACCAAATATTGATTAGAAGCAAGAAATTGCATGTTAAGGCACCAAGATTCCACGAGAAATAGGAGCAAAATGAAAAAAAAAGGAAATACATATAAAAAATATGTTGGAGCGTGATGGAAAAAAGGGAACATTGGGCGTGAAAGGAGAAGGTGCAAAGTGTCTCATATGCGAAAGTGGTGACAAGATTTCGAAAGGAGGTGAAGATAGGGCCATAAAGAGTGAAGGAAAAAAGAACCACTAAAACATGCATACAAATCATTCCACTACGATTGTTCTTATTAATGGGATAATTTCTACAATATACATTGTGGAAGAGATGCTAGTGGTGATGAAACAAGAAAATCTAGAAGAAATAACATCTGAAGAAGGATATGGGGCAAGCAACGATGGAAGCGGTTTAATATATTTAGAGACGATGTCTGAAGTGGACCAGAAAGAGGAAGAAGAGAATCTCAGAAGTAAGAAAATCGGGGAGAGGGATGAAGAAGCCACCATTGTGTGGTAGGAAGATGGGGTGAACAGGACGAGCTTAACTGAAAAGTCACATGCTGACAACAAATAACATAGATCATTGGACGAGTAAAGATCCTTGTATGAAAATTGTAACTTGCGATGAGGTAAACATAGCAGAGAAAAAAGGGTGTACAGGGACAAATACAATCAGAGATGTGCAAAAAAATGACAAGGCGTAATGGGGTTGAGCAAAATCTGATAAGAGAGATAAAAAGAAACTCATATGGAAGTCAAAATCATAAAAATGGTAAAAAAAATGCGTAAATTATGAAGAAGCAGATAAATGTAATGAAATCAAAATGCGTAAAGAGTTAACCTAGATAGGTGAACAAAATGGTGAGTTTTAAGATTAAAAAAGAAATAGGTGAGGAGGAATAGGGAACACAAAATAAGAAATAAAGGGTAGAAATACACAAAAGTGAAAAGGGAAGGAGAAGAAGGAGACCTAGATAACTAACAAAGGAGAGTAGAACAACAAAACCGGGAGAAAATAACAAGGAAAGGAAGAATCTCAACTAAGGAGAGATGAGCGATAAGAAACACTTAGGTTGATAAATTACTGACAACATCCAAAATTAGGATGAAGAAAAGACCATGACAATGAAGCACAGTCAGAAAAGGTTAGTAGTTCATTTCCTAGGCAATATTATTTATGCTAGGGGTATAAAAAATTGTAATAGATTGTTTTGTTTATGTAATGAGAGGGAGGAGATAGTTAAGTTGTGGCAAATTGGATAAAAATCTAGGGGTTAAATATAATGAGAACAATAACTATGTTTTGAATAAACTGAAATGGATGGAGGAAAAAGATGAGAACCAAATTGGAATGGAAATAAGAAAGATTCTAAAGTTAAATATAAGGGGGCTAGAAGGACCGATAAAGTGGAATTACTTGAGGAAATGCATAAGAAGAAATAAATATAGATATTATGTATTTAGGAAACTAAAACATATACAATTTCATTGGAAATGTGTTACAAAATATAGGGTGAATAAAACAGGGGCTCCTTTTTATTTGGAGGAGGGTTATGTTTAAGAGTGACAGTTTTATGAAGGGACAATGATTTCTGAGAATGTAAAAATGATATCGTGTAATATAGTAAATGTTTATGCACCATCAAATTTAAGGAAAAAAATTATGGGAAAAGCTAATAGAAATTAGAAGAAATGATGGATGTTTTTTTTTTTTTTTGATCGGCAAAACAAATAAATAAAATGGAACCACTTCAGAGGTGGTTCAACCCTTATACACATAAAACTCAACACCAAACCCGCGAAAGACCACCAAAACTAACTAAACAAAGCCTCGCCCTTACTAAACCTACAAACAAACTTCAGGAAACTAACCTCATACACACCAATGGTTCTAGACACCAGTCAGAAAAGGAGAAAGAAACACCCCGAGACTTTGTAGTGACCCAGTACCAAACTTTAACTTGAACCAATGCAAAAACTTCAGACGCATCAACCACTCCTCCTTTGAAAATTATGCGATTCCTGTGACTCCAGATTTCACTAACCACCCCAACCCATATTGTGTCCCATACAGTACGAACCGACTCAGAAGGTATATTCAACCTAAATTGATCGAAGTTAGACCTCGGCTCTATATGAGACACAAACAAAACCCCAATCCACCTGTAACATAAACTCCAAACTCGCCAAGCGAAACTGCACCCGAAGAATAAATGGCTACAGGACTCTTCCTCCTTCCCACACAAAATGCACCTCAAACTTTCAACCAGCACCCCTCTTCTACTAAGATTTATCCTAGTAGCAAGCTTGTTTTCCAACACCCTCCAAGCCAAAAGCAAAGCAGAAGGAACTGCCTTGCACCTCCATAACTTGCTAAAAATCGGCGAAGCATCCACCTCCTTGTCCTTCCTGACAAGGTTGTAAGCAGAACTAACTGTAAAAGTTTGGAGACCCCCCTCCTTCCAAATCCAACTATCAATCTCTCCTGGGGTAGCCCCAGCCCCAAGCAGAAGTTGGCTCATCTGATCCGCCATCGGGTTCTCCCAATCGAAGAACAATCTTCTCCAAGCTAGTTGCCAAACCCATCTTCCATTAGACCAGAAACCACACTCCAACAATTTTGCGTTTTTGTTAGAGCTAATCGAAAATAGTCTTGGAAAAACATTCTTCAGCACCTCGCCCTTCAACCAGCTATCCTTCCAGAAATAAATATCCTTTCCGTCGCCTACTTTCCACTCAAAGCTGTCTTCGAAACTTCTCCCCCAACCCTCCGAAGACCAAACCTCTCTCAAATCCTTCCACCAAAGAGAACAACTCCTGCTTTTACCTCCCTCTCCCAGAAATCTCCACCCACCATATTTTGAATTGAGAACTTCCTTCCAAAGGCCTCCCTCGTCCGAGCCCAGCCTCCAAATCCACTTTCCCAACAAAGCCAAGTTGAACAACTTTGGATCTATAATACCTAACCCCCCGAACTCACGAGGCTTACAAGCCAAGTGCCATGAAGCCCAAGCGATCTTCCTTCCGTCTGCACCCCACCCCCAAAGAAAATTTCTTTGTATCTTAACCAACTTCCCAGCCACCCCAGAAGGCAATTTGAAAAGCGACATAAAGAATAACGGAATAGACGAAAGCACCGACCTGATCAGGCATATCCTCCCAGCCATCGACAAACATCTTCCCTTCCACCTACTTAATCTGGCCTGAACTTTCTCAATCACCCCATTCCAAAAAGCACCGCGCTTATGACTCCCTCCAACTGGCATTCCCAAGTATAAGAACGGAGAAGCCATCGTATCACAATTAAGAATCGCTGCAAAACGCTGAAGCGTGACCTGATCCATCCCAGTCCCTCCAATCCTACTCTTCGCAAAATTAACCCTCAATCCAGAAGAGAGCTCGAAACACTGCAAAATCGCCTTGATGCTAAACACACTTTTGACATTTGCTTCACAGAAGAACAGGGTGTCGTCCGCATATTGTAACATATTTACCTTTACTTTATCCTTTCCGACTTCCATACTGTCAATCAACTTCTTTTCTTCTGCTACCCTTGTCACCCCAGCTAACCTTTCTGCCACAATGAGGAAGAGAAAAGGAGCAAGCGGGTCACCCTGACGAAGACCCTTTCTAGGAAAGAACTCCTTAGTTGGACTTCCATTTACCAAGACAGACACCGACGCTGACTCCAAACACCCCTTTATCCACCGAATCCAACGATCGCAGAAACCCAGCCTCCTTAACATGTAATATAAAAAATCCCAATTTACCGAGTCATAAGCCTTCTCATAGTCAACTTTAAAAAAGATACAACGCTTTCTCTTTCTTTTGTAATCCTCTAGCACCTCATTAGCAATGAGCACACTATCCAATAAACCTCTTCCTTCAAGAAAAGCCGACTGTCTAATATCAATAATTTTTCCAATCACCTTTTTCAAACGCAGGGAAAGCGCTTTAGAGATGATTTTGTACAGACAACCTACTAGAGAAATAGGTCTAAACTCCCCCAGTTGTTGAGGATTTTCAACTTTTGGAATCAAACAGAGAAACGACGCGTTTGATCCTCTTGGCCAACTACCAAAACCAGCAAAATCTTTCACTGCCGCCATCACATCCTTCTTCAAAACGTCCCAAAAAGATTTTATAAAACCAAAGTTAAACCCATCAGGTCCTGGACTTTTTGAACTATCGCACCCCCAAATCGCTGCTCTGACTTCTTCTTCAGTAAAAGCACCAACTAACATATCATTGTCAGCTTCCGAAATAGTATTGAAACTAACCTTGTCCAGTCTGACCTGGCAATCATCGTTCCTGGCGAACCTCTCTTCAAAGAACTTACACACCTTAACCTTTACCTCCTCCTTATTATCACACCATTTATTATTATCGAAAACACCATGCAACTGGTTCCTTGCCCTTCTCCATTTTACCGCTGAGTGAAATAACTTCGTATTGAGATCCCCCTGCTTTATCCAGCTCTGCCTTGCTTTCTGAAATAAAATCGCCTCTTATTTAGACTTGGACTCGGTAATTTTAGCAAAGAGCGACTTTCTTTCGTCCCTTTCAGACTCAACTAACCCGACTTCATCATCACGAGAGTCTAACTCGTCTAACCTTTTTTGGATTTCCTTACTAGCCTGATTCACATCTCTGAAGACTTCCTTGTTCCACACCTTCAAATCAGCTTTTAGCTTTTTCAACTTTTCTTTAAACACAAAAATTCCCCCACCCATCACCTTGTAAGAAGACCAACTCAAACTCACGAACTCCTTAAACCTGATATCTTTCAGCCACACATCCAAACATCTAAAGGGCTTCGGACCCCAATCCACTGAAACTTCCTTCAAGATAACTGCACAATGATCCGAGACTGATCTATTTAAGACGAATTGTTGGCTGTTTGGCCAAAAATCCAACCACTCCTTAGATACTAACACCCTATCAATCCTGCTTTTTACCAATCCGTTGGGCTTGAACCAAGTAAACTTCCTGCCTACCAACGGAATATCTACCAACTCTGAACTTTCGATGAAATCATTGAAACTCTTTATTTCTCTAGAATAGTCAGAAGACGAAAACACATTCTTCCTTTCCTCCTGCCTTCTGATAGAATTAAAATCCCCAATGATACACCAAGCCTTTGATAATTGACCCTGTCTGAAACCACTAACCTCGTTCCACACCTCTTTCCTTTCCTTTAAAGAACCGGAACAATAAATTTTCACAATAGTTACGTGGGTTCTGACGCCCGTCTTCCAAATCCCTTCTAACACCGTAAAATTCCTTCCGTTTACAAAACTTGACAACTGAAACGACTTATTACTCCACATCGTAATCAATCCGCCGGCGCTGTTAACTGCTTTGTTTTCCACCCAATCCACTTCGTTTGTTCCCCAAAGAAGACACACCTTTTCTCTGCTAAAATCCGAACACTTCGTCTCTTGTAAACACACCATGTCTACCTGCTCCCTGCTGACCAAGTCCCTCACATAATTCCTTTTTACTGCTCCGCCTACCCCTCTGATATTTAGACTAAGAATCTTCATTGACAAACTTACTCCTTTCTTTCCACATCTTTCTTGTAGTCACTCCACCTTGATTAGATAGTGAATAAATGCCATTTAAAACTTCTTCATCTCGGCTGGGGAACGAAAATCCTGCTTCTTTCCCTACCTCCCAAACACCTGCAGCCACGTTCTTATCGGTCTTTACCCAGAAGATCCTATTACAATTCTCAATTGCACTGTCAGAAGTGAAGATGGAATTCGACGAACTGCCTGTTTGATGAACCAGAAAAACTTGATCCACTGAGGGTTGTTTCCCTTCTACTTCTCCAACCAAACTCGACCGCCTACCCTTCACAGAAACCCGATTGTCCCCACCATCCGCGCAGCCTTCCACTCCCGCTAACGTTCCTCCCGAAAGTGAAAGCCTCCCACACTCCCTCGAAGATGGAATCCCGGTCTTCCTTGCTTCCTTCTCATCTTCTAACCTATCAATGTCAAGAATCAAGCACCCAACATCCCCTTCCCCTTCCATCCTAGCCCCTGATTGTTCCAATTCGTCCAAAGATGGGTTTGCCATTAATGAATCTTCAACCCTACTTACAAAACCCGTCTGAACCGAGTCGAACTCATATGCGGCATCCTCCTTAGCGCCATTTGGAAGACCCAAGAGCCTTGAATCCTGTTTCAGTGTTAACGGACAATCCAACTGCTCATTAATTGCCCACTCCTCGTCCTTCCCACTCACTACTCTTCTTTCCAAGCATCCAATAAATGGGAAGCTCTCCTTTAAAAGAGAAGAGGTCCCACATCCAACTTGCTCCGCGCCATAAGTGCTCTCCTCGTGCACTGCAGCCTCTCCAACCACATTGGAAATGCACCTATTGGGTCATTCTTGTTGCCTTTAATCACACGTTCATCAACATTCTCGGCAACTGCAGCTCTCCCTGCCTTTTCTTCTTCTACTGCCACGGTCTTATTGGACAAAGCCAGGTCACCATTTAATATTGGCTCCACTTTCTTTGTCTTAGAACCACTAAAAGTGTCGTGCACCAATGACCCTCTTAAAGGCTCTTGAACCAACCCCTCATGCAGCTTATGCTCCTTTCCAAGGCAACTCAAACCCAGCTTGCCTTGGACCGTCACCTCAACCTCAACCCCCGGTCTTCCTTCACCGGCGTCGCCCACTCCTCCATCTCCGGCCACGCCAATCCCCGAATCCACCGAATCACACACACTAGCCCCTAAGCTACCTTCATCCGAGCTCTCTTCGGTGTCTACCTCAGAACCACCACCAACCCACCTGCCAAGACATAACTCTGGAAAACTCATCTCTTCTTCAAAAGTCACCTTACACACGCAGTCATTAATACTAAACTCCTTCACCAAATTGACAACGGTGCTTACCAGCAATTTAACCCTAAAACGTGCAAACTCCAACACTTCTCTCTTCTCGGTTGCCTCATCAATCTCCACCACCTCCCCCACCACTGCTCCTACTTTATGAAAACTCTGATTGCACCACAGCTGTAACGGGATTCCTCTGCAACGAATCCAAGCAAAACGTTCTTTCGAAGCAAACGAACCATCCCAAGGCGTAACCGACGAGAACACTTCGTCAAACCATGTTCTATTATCTGCTATGATCTTTTGCAGGCTCCCTCTTTCGACGCATGAGAGCAGAGCAAAACTTCCCCCCAGATATCTCACATTGACTAGACTAAAACCACCCATCACAAAGCTCTCCTTAATCAATTGCATGCATGGAAACTCCTTAAAACAGCCAACGTAACTTCCTTCTAGCCAAGACTCCTGTTCTAACTCCACTGTAATCTGCGTAACTTTCTCATCCCCCTGTGAACTGCTTACGTTCTCACCAACTCCGTTCTTGACTACACTGTCTGAAACAACTTGAGCAAACGAAAACTGCTTCGTCTGCTTTCCCTTCACGTTCCAAGCTTCCCTAGGAAACGTTGTGTTCGTCTTTGGACTCCACTCGAGCCTAGCCTCTTCATTTCTCTGCTTCCTTGGCCCATCCTTCCTATGATATTTGGGGAGGTTCACCTGCAGCTTCCAGGTGCCAATCCAGATTGCATCGAACTCTCTTTCTAGAGAAAAAACGTCGTTCACTCCCTGAAACCTTACAAAGCCGAACTTTCGGTTCCTTGCGTTGAGTTTTCTTGAGACAAAAACATCCAAAACCCTTCCCCATCTTTGAAAAACCTTCCAAAGATCTCTCTCCATAAAATGTTCGGGAAAGTTGGTGAAGAAGAAAGAGGTGTCCGCCATACTTACTCTCTCTCTCTTCTCTCTCTTCTCTCTAGTGTGTGGTGCATCCCAAAGATATTTTATTTCCATAAGATTAGATGAAGAAAGAAAGGGCAAATGGCAAGATGGACAAAACAATAGACATTAAGGTGTTTAATGATTTTTTTTTGAGAATATGGGCACGGTTGATCTACTAATGTAGGAGGTAAATACATTGGTATTGATCAAATGCAACAACTAAAAGTAGAATTGATAGGATATGTGTATTTAGAGAGTGACTGCAGATTTGGAAACAATCAGCACAATATGTGCAACCAAGAAGTGTATCAGATAACTATTCTCATGTGTTGAAGACATCAAATAGGGATTGAGGCCCAAACCATTTAAATTCCCTGACAATTGGATATTTGTCAAAGGTTTTAAAGAAGCAATGAAGCAAAAGTGGAACAAGTATCAAGTACAAGGAAATAGTATGCATATTATGAAAGTAAAAAATAAAATGGTTATAAAGTTGTGGAATAGAGAAAATCTTGTGGATGAGATTAAATCAAGATAGAAGATCATGGAAAGAATTAGGGAATTACATATGTTGGACAATGAATAAAGTTTGAAGGAAGAAGGGATGAAGGAAAGACAAATAATGTTTGTTGAGAGGCAACAAGTAAAAAGCTATTATTAGGGGTGAAAGTGGGGGAAAAATGTGGAGATAAATCTGCTTCAATTCGCAGATGATATTACATTTATGTGTGAAGAATCCTTAGAAAATGTACAAGTTTTCAAGTGCGTTCGGAGGTGTTTTGAATTTATGTCTGAATTGAGAACCAACTTTTCTAAAAGAAGATTGAGGGCTTGGGTGTGGACAAAAATAAGATGATGGTATTTGCAAGCATTCTAAACTGTAAAGTGATGACACTATTAATGGCATATTTGGGAATGCCACTGGGAGGAAATCCTAGAAAAGTAGAATTTTGGGAACCGATGTTGCAAAAGATAAGGAAGAGATCGACATGATGGAAAGGCCAAAGTTTATCATTTGCAGGGAGAGTGAGTTTAATCAATTTGATTATTAGAATTATACCTCTATTATATGCCATTATTCAAATTGTCTATATCAGTGCAAAAACGATTATGAGGATGCAAAAAGAGTTTCTATGGGGATGTGGGTCTCAAAGAAAACGTATTTTTTGGGTTAGTTGGGAAAGAGTATGCAAATTGAAAGAGTGGGGGAGATTGAAAATTAATGATATAAAGCTATTTAATGAAGCATTGTTAACAAAATGGAAACGGAGGTTGATGGGTGACGAACAAGGATTATGGAAGAAGGTGGCAGATGAGTCAAGATGGTGGAGTGATTTGAGGAAAGTGTGTGAGTCTATAGAGCATGGAAACTAGTTTGATAAAACAATAGAGGAAAAATAGGAAGAGGTAACAAAAATCTATTATGAAAAGATAAATGGAATGGGGAGATGAATGTGGAAAGCAAGTAAAAATGGAGAAGATGGGAACATGAATAGGAAAACAATAGGAATGGAGATTTAAATGGAGAAGTGATCTTGAGTGAGAACTTGATCAAGTAAATCAAAGGATAAGTGAGTATGGAAATGAGGAGATTCAAGATCATTTTTAGTGACATCAACATGCAAAATTATATAGGACAACTTGAATGATGATGAGGAATTCTTCAATAAGTATGGGAGATGACAATGATACCAACGACACTTCTTTTTGCATGGAGGTTAGGTTTAAACATTATTGCAACCAAGAATAACCTCGGCAGAAGACAAGAGAAGACAAGTGAGTATGAGGAACCCTATGTCTGTGTGGGATTGTAAAGGAAACATGCTCTCATATAAATTGTCAAACTATTAGTGGTAGGGAATGTTTGTAACATATGGATAAGGGTAGATAGAGTTCATCCAAATAACATTAAGATGCATTTGCTACAAACTTAATGTATGCTTGAGAAAAAAAGAAAACACAACATGAACAAGTGTGTGGATAGAAATTGTATGCAGCGTATATCAAATGGAATGGCTGATGCTGAGGAGATGTTTGCATTGGCATAACTAAAAGTGTAGGTGTAGATAAAGAACAAGTTTAAGAATATTAACTTTACACACTCAAATTGGTGCTTATGTATTGTTTAGAGAGTATAAAATAATACAATAACACATAGAAGAAAGAGATGGGATAGTAAGAGGTAAAGGCCATATATGAATGACATGGAAGTAAAATAACTAGACAATGAATATTGAAGAGGTACATGGTCTCAAAGAAGAAAGGGATGTGGAAAGATGGGGAAAGACAGAAAAGTTATACATGATTATATATGGAGCACAAACACATAAGCAAGTGGTGCTAGTAAGGTATAATGAAAATATGCAGATTTAGCCGCAAGCTTTGATAAATGTTCTCAGTGAGCAGGTTGGGGGTGCGTATTGTAGAGATCCAAAAATGTAATATATACTGTGTTATTAATAAAATGATAAATTATAGTTGCTTATAAAAAGAACTTGGAATTGTTTTTTTTTTTTTTCTTACTTACCAATTATAATTATTATATGACAATATAACAACCTATTTATTGTATTTTTTTATAGAGAGAATTTATGATAAAGTGAATGTTATACATGTTATATTAAAAGGAGAGTTTTATAATAGAATGAAGGAAATCAATTAATATAAATTTCTTTAGAAGTTTTTCAATTATTTTATTGAAGCACACTATAAATGCTAAAAGTATATTTAATGCTACCCTTATTTACATAGATTATATTCTCCACTGTTTCAGCTTGGTTATGAACTTAAAGAAAAAGAAGTTGATAGTTTGTTTCTGCCCTTCAAAGCAATGGCGGAGAAGAAAAAGGTTAAGATATATAGTCATTTTCTTTTTTTCCATATAAACGGGTGGTCTGCGTGTGCATGCATATTAAGTAATGAGAGAAATGAAAACTATAAATGTAAGTTATACAATCATATATGAAGGAGTAAGATTAAAACTTAAGCGATTCAATAACTATTTAAAAAGTTATATATGCAATTTCTTTGAAACTATATCTTTTCTTATAAGAAGAGACATGTTATTAAAAGGTTTTCAACCTTAGGAGAAGATTTTCAAGGAGTGGAAACATAATGTGTATTGCAAATTTCCCATTTAAGCACAACCCCACCCTTATACAAAACTAGAACTTCCAATTTTTATTATGGACAATTCAAATAGATATAACATTATATTTAGATAGGTTAAAAATAATTGATTTAATTTAGTGAGTCCATTAACTCTTTATATGACAATTATATAAACTTAATAAGCAGAAACTAATTTAATTCATTACGAGACAATGAGAGTGTATTAAATCAAAATATACAAAAAAAAAAATGGTATTAAAGTTATATTATTGTTAGATTAGTAGTTATATAAAATAATATGATACTTGAACCTAGTAGGTACTTTCTCACTGCTTAAGATTAATTTTAGCAATTATTCTATCCATAATCACTTTCCATACCACATGTTGAGTTGTAGTTTTTTTATCGGCAAAAAATGAATAAATAATGAAGGTATTTCAGGGATACCTCAACCCTTATAAAAAAGACTCAAACCTCTCACAAGTCCTCAAGAACATGAATTTGACTAACTTGAAATTTTAGAAACGGACCTCATGCAAACTAGTGGTTCAAGACACCAATTAGAATAAGAAAAACATGCTAGTCTAACATTTGCAGTTACCCACGACTAAACCTTCAACTGGACCATCATGAAGATTTCACTATGATCTATAGTTTCGTTCCTAAAAATCTTCTTGTTCCTTTGTTTCCACAATTCTCCAACTATTGCTACCCATACACAAAACCAAATGTTGTTGACTACATCACTTTCCTTGGTCAATCTGAACTAGGCAAAGTGCTTTTTGGGGTCATAATGTGCGATCAATGCCACCCCCATCCAATCAAAGCATTTTGTCCACACCAACCAAGCTACCATGCACGTACAAAACATATGTGACATTGTTTCCTCTTCCTCCCCACACATACTACATAGACTATTCTCCACTGATATCCCTCTCTTCACCAAATTTGCTTTAGTTGCTATTTTGTCCTCCAACACCCGTCATGCAGTCAGATGAGCAGATGGTTGGGCCTTAATCCGCCAAAACTTCCTCATACATCGGTCCACCTTCCCCCTGCTCTTCATCTTTAAGGATCCTATATGCTGATTTGACAGTATATTTTGCTGTTTCATTTTCCTTCCATACCCACCTATCATCCTTTTCCATGTTTATACACTTGCTCCCCATCAGCCTTCCCATCTCTAACTCTTGGTGTTTTTCCCATTCGAACAAACTTCTCCTCCATCCTATCTTCCATACCCACTGAAGATTACTATTCCACTCCCCTCCTTGCCATAACTTATCGCCCTTGCCAGAACAAATAGAGAAGAGTCTTGGAAACTTATCTTTTAGAGCCTCGTCGCCCAACCATTTGTCCTTCCACAACATAATTTCTCTCCCATTCCTAACCTCCCAAATGCAATTATCCTCGAAGCTTCCCTTCCATCCCTCCGACCTCCAGATCTCCTCCAGATCTTTCCAACAAAGGGGTTCTGGCCTACCAATCCTTTGGTTCCTCAGGCTTCTCCATCCTCCGTACTTCGATTCCACCACCTCTTTCCACAATCCTCTTTCTTCACTGTCCAACCGCCATATCCACTTTCCTAAAAGAGCCACATTGAACTTTCTTAGCTCCAACATTCCTAGCCCTCCTATCTCCTTTGCCTCACAAACTTTTTCCATGAAGCCCACGCTACCTTCCTTCCTTCTGAGCCCCACCCCCATAAGAAATTCCTCTGCATTCTCTCCATGTCCTTCGCCACCATAACTAGTATTTTGTATAACGAAAAATCAAACAGGGATAAAGAAGATAACACTGATTTAATCACACATAATCGGCTCGCCATAGAGATAAACTTGCCTTTCCATCTTCCTAATCTTTTCCTCGTGCTCTCCTCCACCCCCTCCGAGAAACTTTGCCTTTTATGGCTCCCGCCAATGGGCATTTGTGTGATACACTCTGATCTCCCAAAAGGTGGTATATATACTAACTTTCACTCTCGGGATTGATGTCTACTCCTCAAAGATTAGATTATAGGCAACAATATACTAATTTGATTGTATACTCCAAGTCATCATTTACCTCTCACTCCCACAAATCAACTTGTTTTTTTTAATGAGGTTTATGTTTTACAACATTTACGCTAATTTAGTTTTTAGTGCCAAATCAATCAATAAATTTATACTTGTCTAATGTATTTCCAAGTTGGAAAACAAGAAATCAAATTTGAATATAAAGTTTAAGAAGACAACCAATAACTAAAGAGATAAGAGTAGACAAAAAAAATATAAGAAAATATAGGATATCCGGAGAGAGAATAAAACCAACAACTAAAGAGAAAAAATATATAAAAAAAATCTATAAAAATTTGGAAAAATACAACAATCCAACTATAAATGGGAAAGTAATAAGAAAAAATAAGATAAATTCTACATTCTTAAAATTAAGAATCACAAGGGCAAAGAAGAAACGCATATACATATACTATTAGGTTACAAAAATAAGAAAAATTGAGTAAAGTAGTATATTTGACTCATATTAAACAAAAGATTGATCAAATGCTAACAATGTCTTTTGGTTTGAGTAGTACTATCAACTCATTACACAAGTACGAAACTGTTGATGATTTTGATATTCTTTTGTTACAAGCAGTATTATTTTTCATGAGTATGTGTAGAATTGCAATTTGCATGAGTCATAGCATTTAAATATAGTTACACATCCTTTGATGCTTCATTTTATGGCTAAAAAATATCATTGAAAACAAAACATCAAGAGAACGCAAGGACTCTCACACGTTTGTGTTTGACTAATTAATGAAGGAATTTTAAATTTGAGATACATGATGTAATTGACTTCACTGTCAAGTTTAATTAGACAATTGACTTGTAATTATTATTTTTCAAATACAATTAGTTTCATTATGACCTCTAAGTAGGGTATTATTGTACTTCTCATCGTACTTTCATTTTAAAAACATACATGTACCTATTTTAATACAAGCACAGGTAGAAACCTTTTAATCTATACCATTGTACCCAAAGTACTTTTTTTTATTAGCAATGAATAAATGAAATTAAAATGAGACACTTTAGGGGTGTTCCAACCCTTATACATAAGAAACACTCTTAGTTTAAGCATTCAACAAGCACAAGCACAACAAAGTTAAGTGACACACCACTTAACTCACAAAACTTAAACTAGTTAAGGATGCCTAAGCCCAGAGATTGTTCCTGCAAAAACCAGCAAAGGCACAAACCTGTTGGCAAGGCAGCTGCTGTAAAACCAAGCTAACAACAAAAGAAATTGACGAGAGAGCAAGTCCTACAAATTACACAGTTGTACCGTGTACACCCAAAACAACCCCATCCCCTACTACACTTTCGAGCACTGGCCTCCCTCAAAAACCTCAACAAGGAAAGCATATTTGGATCCTCTATATAGACTTGGTTGCAGCAAAAAACCACCGCTTTATAAAATAAGACCTTGGTCCCGCCAAAACACTTCTCCAGTTTTAACACCTTCTTAGAAAAAGGGACCTACCTAGGAACCAAAGCTTTTCTTAAACCACCTAACTCTATACAACTTTGCATACATATTAACAAGGTAGTGCTACAACAGACCAGACAACCCTGCAGCCACCAAAGCAAAGCCTCCCCTGTATCAGAACCAGGACACAAATAGATATAAAAGATCTAATTCCATTTGGGAGATGGTTAGAAGCAGAGCCTACACTGCATACCCTTCCTGGGCTGCCATTAGCCGCAAACCACATGCAACCCGCAACCCATTTAGAGCCTACTATACTACTCCTACTAGGGAGAGGTACTGTAACCTGGACTTGACATCCCAACAATGCCCACTTGCAAGCCAATCAGCACAAAAGATAGGAACGACAATAGCTCCAGCTGGGATTGGGTTACTTAAACAAGCCAGAGTCATCACCCTCCTTCCTCCTCTGTAGCGATTTGATTCCTTCTGGTCCCCCTTACTTATAGCTCTTGATACAAGACATTGGGTTCAAGATCCAATCCACGAAGGAGTAATTAAACATGTGTACCTTATGCTTCATCCATAACCATGATTTAAGTTGGGCCTTTTGAAAGACCTCTTATGCGTCTACTTCTCCTTGCTTGAACACAACCGAGTTTTTGTGCTCCCAAATGCACCTTACAATAGCTTCCCAAATACCTTTTCATACCATCTTTTGTTTGTTGCTGGCCTGGGTCAAAAGGAAACTCTCAAAGTGGTTCTTTAAATCGTTATGTTGGAAAAACAAAATACCAATCCACCTATAGCATAAAGCCCACACACTCAAAGCCACATCACATTCCATAAAAAGGTGTTGACATGATTCGACCTTGGCTTGGCATAAAGCGCATAAGGAGGATTCCAGCGCCACCCCTCTCCTACTCAAGCACTCTCTAGTTGGTAGTCTACCCAACAGAGCCCTCCATGCAGTGGTCGTAACATTGGGGAAAGCCTTGGCCTTCTAGAGAAGCTTAAACACTTCAAGATGAGGGCCTCCGCCATTCTTAGCTAAGCACTCATAGGCTGATTTCACAGAGAAACACCCCTTTTCATTGTTCCCCCACACCCGAACGTTCTGCTCCTCCCTATTGACAGTAGCCCAGGATATGTGTATTGCAAGATCTGTTTCCATCAACGATTCCCACTCGAATTTGTCACGCCTCCACCTTAAGGTCCACCTCCGTAATGACCCTTCCCACACACCTGCCTCTTCCACCTTCTGCCCCTTATTTGACGACAAGGAATGCAATATGGGGAATAAGGTTTTAAGATTAGTATTCCCAACCCACACATCCTGATGGAGATCAAGCTCAAGTGGACATGGAGGCCAATCATCAAGAGCAAGAAGAGGTTGAGGCTCAAGTGGAGGGCGCCCATGGAGGTCAAAGCCCACCTCAAAGGCTTACAAGAAGCATGTTCAAAGCTTTAGGAGCTAATGGACGTTTATTTTCTCTTTTTGTAATTTCTTTGTTTGAAGGTGCTTAGAGGGAAACATTAGAAACCTTTTTTGTTAAAGCATCTTTAGGTCTTTAGATTAGGAGTCTTAGGGGAGGTGCGTTAGTAGATAGGTGTAGGAGTAATAGGGAGGCGCCAAAGTGAGAGAGAAGGTCACACCTTCCTCATGACTATAGTTGGCGCCACTTTCATTTGTATTTGGGGGGAATTTTGAATTCATTTAGCTTTGCATTTCAGCACCTCTAGGCTATAAATTAAGGTGTTGCCTTTGTATTTTTCAGATTTCAATTTTGATTAGAGAAACTATACTCAATTTTTGAGAGAGCATTGGAGAGCTTTGTGCCTTCTTCACTAGTCTTATCTTGAGAGTTCCATGGTTACCTCAAGTGGCGGCTTGCACACTCATCTTGGAGTCACCATCCTCTAAGTGGCGTGATCATCCAACCATTCTTCCATCTTCATGAGCTTTCTCTTCTCCTTCCTTCCTTCTCTTTTCATGTTCATGTCTTAGTTTGTGTTCCTTGTCTTTTTGGTTCGGCATTTTGAATTTCAGTTGGCTGTTCTTCTTTTGTTTTTGATTTTGGTTTGGTGCTTTTAATTTTCCAGCAATTCTATTCGGTATTCTTGCCTTTTGTTCCATTTTAATCGGTTCAATTTGACAATACATGGAACTTCCATGAGTTTGGGTTTTGGTACTAGTCTTGGTGAGTTCTTGTTCATAGAACCTTGATCCAATTCTATGATAAAGTGCCTATCTCATATCCAACTCAAGATGATTCCTAAGAATGTCAAGAATCATTCATATTGTGCTATTGGAATCATATCACATCCTCCCATAATTTTTCTTTGTCACCACGACCTAGTTTCCATCCAATTTCTGCTTGGAACCAACCATCTTCTCCTCCCTCTCTACACACTTTATCAAGGTCCCTCCACCACCATGATTGCAATTTCAAAGGTGTTTGCATGACCTCACTTCCACTTCCATATTTTAACTCCAGGAGATCCTTCCATCTCCCTTTCTCGTTCGAGAGACAATGCCATCTCCATTTGGCCAATAAAGCATAATTAAACAACCGTATGTCTGTGTGCTCCAACTCTCCCTCCTCTCTTGATTTTCACAAGTTTTTCCAGCTTACCCATGAAATCGACTTATTCTCCTTCCCCCAACCCCACAAAAATCTCCTTTGGATACTAGTAATGCTCTTACAGACCGAGTCCGGTGCTTTGAACAGAGACAGGTAATACAAAGGTACTGTAGTGAGAATAGATTTGATAACACAGATTCTCCCTGCCATGGATAAGAACCTCTCTTTCCACACACTGAGCCTAGCTTCCATCTTGTTTAAGACCGACTCCCAGAACTTTTTCTTCCTTGGGTTGCCTCCCACCTCAAGCCCCAAATATTTGAACGGTACTTCCATTTGAGCACAATTCAAGGTCTTCGTGTAACAAATAAGACTATTTCTATGGACATTGATGCCTGCTAACTTTGACTTATGAAAATTAATCTTCAAGCCTGAGGCTAACTCAAAGCCCCTGAGAATAGCCTTTAGGGTCGTCACATTACTGAAGGAATCCTCACATAAAAACAACGTGTCATTAGCGAATTGAAGAATGCATAACTCAAAATCTTTTCTACCAATCATAAGACCGGAGAGGAGATTAGCCTTAACAGCTTGCCTTACAATCCCGACCAAACCTTCAGCTACTACTAGAAAGAGGAATTGAGCTAACAGGTCTCCCTGCCTCAACCCTCTTTTTGGTTTGAATTCTTCCGTCGGGCTCCCATTAACTAGCACTGAGACAATGGCACTTTCCATACAGCCTCGGATCCAACTAATCCACTTGCTGTGGAAGCCCAGCTTATGTAGCATATCGTAGAGGAACTCCCATCTAACCGAGTCGTAAGCTTTTTTGAAGTCCACCTTAAGACATAACCCACTTTTCCCGCTCCTTTTAATATCCTCTACCACTTCGTTAGCCATAAACACACTATCTAGGATCCTCTATCCTTCAAAAATACCGTTTGACATTCATTAATAATCATGGGGAGAACATTCTTAATCCTTCCAGCCAACACCTTGTAAATAATTTTGTATATGGCACCTACTAAGGAGATGGGTCTGTATTGATCAAGTTGAATTGGATTCCTCACTTTAGGTACTAATGCTATGAATGACGCATTGCACCCCTTCGATATACACCCTGTTTCATTAAAAAGGGCCATCATTGCCACAAACTCTTCCTTAAAATTTCCCAACTTTTCTTTAAGAAATTGAAATTGAACCCGTCGGGTCTGGGGCTTTTTGAGCCTTCACATTGCCACACTACATCCCTTATTTGCTTCTCTGAAAACCCATCCAGAAGACTCAAATTATCACTCAGTGTTAGAGACTTAAACTCAACCGCATCAAGTCTTACACCTAGGTCTTTTGTCGCTTTAAATCTATTATCAAACAGCTTTTTCGCTTCAATACGAACGGTGCTAGGTTCCTCACACCACAATCCCCCAACCTCAACTCCCTTTACTTCATTTCTAATTCTTCTTCATCTCAAGGAAGAGTGGAAGAATTTTGTACAGAAGTCCCCATTCTTGAACCAGCTTACTCTGGCCTTTTGGCAGAAGAGGGATTCAAGGTTTTTTTATGAATTTCCTTCAATCGACTTACCAGTTCAACCCTTTTCATCCTTTCGCTTTCCAAAAAGACACCATTGCAATCTTGGCGATCTAAGTCCTCAATTTCCTACAAGATCCTCTTCTTAGTAGTCTCGATGTTGCCGAAGACGTCCTTATTCCAAACTTATAGATCGCCCTTCAGACGTTTCAATTTTTCTTTGACCTTCGTGAAAACACTCCCCTGGACTGAATATGAAGACCACCTATCCTTCACCATCTCCATAAAACCCTTTTCTGTCAACCAAGCGTCAATGGTTCTAAATGGTTTAGGACCCCAATCCTTATCCAAGGACTTTACAACTAGCGCACAGTGATCAGAAACTTCCCTACGTTGCACATATTGTTTGCACATTGGCCATATTTGCATCCATTCTTTAGAGACAAACACTATGTCTAGCCTACTCTTTACCGACCCATTTGAGTTGAACTAAGTATATTTCTTGCAAACATAAGGTAATTCGAGCATAAAGTACTAAATTAATACAAATATTATATTAAAATTTTCATAAAGGTTCACTCTTGAATGTGACATAGTGACGATATAGTTTGTTTTTTAAGTTCTGCATCTCTCTATTAATTAGTCTAAAATTTTCCATAAAACATGCATGTGAAAACATATTTTATGGTTTAATATAATTATCTTTATATTTTTTATTACATGTAACACATATTTATTGTATTGTTGATATAAAATTCAACACATTATTATTTCGTTGATCGGTGTGTATCAGTTTAAATGTTGACTTATGTATTATTAATGTCCGTATACATATTTATTCATATATTATGTTGATATATAATATATCAGCTGGATAAAAAAATCATTTTACCTTTAAAAAAATAAATTTTCATTTATAAATTACTTAAATATATATAACACAAAATTATTCATGCATAACATAATTTTTTTCCAAACATTATATTAAAAATAATTAAACATAGCATTGACTGATTCAATCATTGTAAATATAATTATTTTTTTAATGTAAATTATATAATACAATTATTTAATAAGATATTTGATATTATATATATATATATATATATATATATATATCTTTTGTGTGCGGGGCATGAGGTATGGTAATCCTAGCTTAAAATTCAAAAGATATTTTTTTATGAATTACAATTTAATTTTATAATTTTAATTTATTATATTTTAAAATATAAGTTTTGATTTTTTTTTCTACTATTGAAAAAAAATGTGTAAATATCTTTTGACAGTATGATAAAGTGGACATGTTATACTGAGGTTTAAAAGATTATGAAAATTTTAATTGAATGAAGTGCATGAAATTTACATATACAAGTTACATATACTCTATCTTTTTAGTGTGAATTTGTAAACATTTATGTTTGATTAGGTTGTAATTGTAATACCCACAAAATAACATCTAACTATTATAGTACAAGTTCTACAAATTTTTTTACAAGCTTAGAGTTTGTCAAAACATTCCTAATACATGATTAGGACATATAGAAATACAAATATTTACAATACAGGTTTCAAAATCAACAGCCTAAAGCTCTTCAGACCCTCAAACACCTGTAAGATCATCTACTCGTGTACGTAATAAGTCATCGTAGTTCAAACACAACAAGAAAAGCAAGGGTAAACTAGTGAAAATATAATTTTATAATATACACAATTAAATCAAAAGAGAAAATCAAATTACATGTTCAATTTCTCAATTATTCAATCTTCTTCAAATCCCAACATTAAAACAATCACATAGATATCACATAGGTCCACACATCCAAGATATTCAACAAACAACGTCTTCCGGAAGACCCGTATTAAGTAAGTCTTACCAAAGACTAACACCTGATCCAAAGATTACCAACGAATCCAACAAAAAGGATCAGGGTAAGTTCAATACAACCCAAACCGTGTATCTCATATGTCATGGTGTGCATGAACTCCCCCATCAGCTTCTCACCGTCTGATATCTTAGTTTATGTGACTTAGATCATCAGTGAAGCTCAGAGATCTTTGTTACCACATTGGCATCAATACTTAATACACAACAAACATCAGTCCATACATTATCCCAAATGTATGAATTCAATTCCACACCATTTCATCATACAATATCATTCCAAACAAGATCCACAACATTCAAAAGCGTAATTAACATAGAAAAAACAACACTTAAATATTAAACCAATAAAATCTAATATTTTTACAAATTTAAATAATATTTAAACAAACAACACAATATATAAACACACAACATCCTACAAGAGAAATTGAATATTTTTCGCATTCAGATCTTTTATCCTAGGGTGTTATTAAAAATTAAATTTAGCTTCCCTTACCTTAATTGCTTGCTTTCCAAGCAACTTTTAGAATTTTATTCCCCACAATCTGGATAAGCTTCAAGATTTACGGGTCTAATGCAAGTTTTCCAAACAGAACAAAAATTCAATATATAGTAGAATAAGTTGAGAGGATTAAACTTCTCAACTGACCCCACCAAGATCGATGACTAAATCCTAAGGAAAAATAGAGAACAAAGGAACTTTAGAACAAAAATGAACTTACTCTGTTTGAAAATCTGATCGGGTAGAAATGTTCCTTAACTCCTCTGCTACAACGTGGTCTGATCAGATTCTAAAATAGATGAGGTATGAATTGAGAAATTAAGAGAGAAGATAGAAGGGAAAGATGGAGAGAGAAAGAAAGAGAGAAAAAAGAAAAAGAAACCGTGGTGGAGGAGGGTAGGTTCTGTGCGCTTCTTTTTTTTAACGCTGTCACATTATCTCCAACTACAAAAATTTTCGTCCTTGAAAATGAACTTACCAAGAAAGAGATTAGGGTATGATGGTCGTATCTCCTCTTCAATTTCCCAAATGGAGTCTCCAGAGATGACATCCCACAATACTTTCACCATGGGAATACTTCTTTCACGAAGTTGTTTCACTTGTGAATCTAAAATTCTGATTGGCTTCACTTCAAATGACAAATTTTCTTTCACCTGGATGGAATCAGACTCTAGAATGTAGCTAGGATCAGGTACATACTTTCTTAGCTGGGATACATGGAAAATATTGTGAATGTTAGCCAAAGGAGGAGGCAAAGCAATTTCATAAGCCACAGGGCCTATTCTTCGGAGAATTTGGTAAGTTCCTATGAACTTAGGAGTCAATTTCTTGGATTTGAGTGCTCTTCCTACACCAGTGAACGGTGTAACTCTCAAAAAGACATGCTCACCCGTAGAGAATTCTAAAGGTCTTTTTCATGTAAAATATTGTGAATGTTAGCCAAAGGAGGAGGCAAAACAATTTCATAAGCCACAGGGCCTATTCTTCAGAGTATTTGGTAAGGTCCTATGAACTTAGGAGTCAATTTCTTGGATTTGAGTGCTCTTCCTACACCAGTGAACGGTGTAACTCTCAAAAAGACATGCTCACCTGCAGAGAATTCTAAAGGTCTTTTTCTTTTATCTGCATAAGATTTTTGCCTGCTGAGAGATGTTTTCAATCTTTCCTGAATCATTTTGACTTTCTCATTGGTTTATTGTATTAATTATGGTCCAATTAACACACTTTCACCATCCTGAAACCAGCACAGAGGTGTCCTGCACTTCCTTCCATACAATGCCTCGAAAGGAGTCATTCCTATGCTAGCTTGGTAACTGTTATTGTAAGTGAACTCTACCAACGGTAGAATTTCATCCCAACTTCCCAAATGATCTAACACACAAGTCCTAAGCAAATCCTCTAAGGACTGGATAGTTCTCTCTGATTATCCGTCAGTTTGAGGATGGTATGCTGAACTAAGTTTGAGTTTAGTCCCCAAAGCTTCTTGAATTGCTTACCAGAATCTGGGATCTCTATCTGAAACTATGTTGGAGGGTATACCATGCAATCTGACTATTTCATCTATGTAAATCTGGGCCAATTTCCGTATAGAGATTCTCAAGTCTATAGGTAGGAAGTGTGTCGTCTTTGTCAACCTGTCCACTATGACCCAAACCGAGTCATGCTTCCTCAAAGTACGTGGTAAGTGGGTAACAAAATCCATTGAGATACTATCCCACTTCCACACTGGAATGTCTAAATGAGTTAACATGCCTCTAGTTCGTCGATGTTCAATCTTTGATTTCTGACAAGTCAAGCAAGCAACTACAAACTTAGCTACATCATTCTTCATGCCATGCCACCAAGAAGACTTCTTGAGATCTTGATACATCTTGGTCATTCCTGAATGTAAACTGAGCTTGCTTTTATGACCTTCAGATAACACTGTTTGCTTTAGTTCATTATCCTCTGGTATGCATATTCTATTTTTGAATCTCAAAATACCATCCACTCCTAAAGAGAAGTCTTTAGCTTTGTCAGTATTTAATAAGCCCATGAAGTTCTTCAATTTTGAATCTTCCAACTGCTTCTCCTTCACCTTCTCCAGAAATTCATTAGTTATAAAAAGTGTATTACAACTAATGCAATTTGAAGACATGGAAACCTCCAAATTCATACTCCTGAAATCTTCAATCAATGCTAGCTCTCTAATCATAAGCGACGACATTTGTATCTTTTTACGACTGAACGCATCTGCAACAACATTTGCCTTCCCATGATGGTATATTAGCTGGAAATCATAGTCCTTTAAAAATTCGATCCACCTCCTTTGCCTCATATTAAGCTCCTTCTGATCAAACAAATACCTCAAGCTTTTATGATCATTAAACACATCAAAACTAACTCCATAAAGAAAATGTCTCCATAGTTTTAAAGTAAAGACAACTGCTGCCAATTCTAGATCATGAGTTGGATAGTTTCTTTCATGCACCTTTAACTGATGAGAAGCGTAGGCAACAACTTTCTTATTCTGCATCAGAACACAACCCAATCCCTGTTAGGAAGGATCACAAAAAACTTCAAAAGATTGATTGGTATCAGGGATTTTTAATACAGGAGCATTAGTCAACCTTCTTTTCAATTCTTTAAAGCTTCTCTCACATTGTTCAGTCCATGCAAAAGGACGATCCTTCCTAGTCAATTGGGTTAAAGGAGCCACTATTTTAGAAAAGCCTTCTATAAATCTCCTGTAATATCCTGCTAACCCGACAAAGCTTCTAATTTCTGTAACAGTTTTAGGACGTTCCCACTGAAGTACAACCTCCACTTTAGAAGGATCTATTGATATTCCTTGTGCATAGATGACATGTCCTAAAAATTTTATTTTTGACATCCAGAAGTCACATTTTGAAAGTTTAGCATATAACTGTTTTTCTCTCAAAATGTTCAGAACAATTCTAAGATGTTCTGCATGTTCTTCCCTTGTACGAGAATAGATCAAGATATCATCTATGAACATTACCACAAACTTATCAAGAAAAGGTCTGAATATTCAATTCATATAGTCCATGAAGATAGCTAGAGCATTGGTCACACCAAATGGCATAACTAGAAATTCATAGTGACCATACCTTGATCTAAAAGTAGTCTTTGGAACATCTTCCGCTTTCACTAAAATTTGGTGATAACCTAGGCGCAAATCTATTTTAGAAAAGACAACTGCTCCATGCAACTGATCCATCAGATCGTCAATTCTAGGAAGAGGATATTTATTCTTTATTGTTAACTTGTTTAATTGTCTGTAATCTATGCATAGACGTGACAAACCATCTTTATTCTTCACTGATAGCACTGGAGCTCCCCATGGAGAAACACTAGATCGAATGAATTATTTCTCCAATAAGTCTTCTAGTTATTCGGCTAACTCTGCTGGTGCCATTCGGTATGGAGAAATTAACACAGGGCCTGCTCCAGGAATCAAGTCTATTGCAAACTCTATCTCTCTTTTAGGTGGAAGTCCAGGAATCTCATCAGGAAATACATCCATAAACTCCTGAACTACAAACATATCTTTTTGTACTTTATCAGTAACTATAGAACAAGCCAAGAGCATAAAACATTTTGCACCTTCTTGTATCTCTCTCTCAAACTGATGAGCTGAGATGACCTGCATTCCTTCTAATGCAGTGAAAATTAACTTCTTCCGACCACAATCTATAAGGATATGATTAGCAAACAACCAATCCATTCCAAATATAACCTCCAAATCTTTTAGAGGTATACAAATAATGTTGATATTGTATCTCTGCCCATCTATAATTACTGAGCACTCAACACACATGGAAGAAGTTACTATAATACCTTTTGTTGGTGTAGATACCACCAACTCAAATTCTAATTCTCGGACTGGCAACTTAAGTTTCTTAGCACAATCAAAAGATATAAAAGAATGGGTTGCCCCAGAATCAAACAATACAAATAACTGTGTTCCAAGGATAGAAAAAATACCTCTAACAAGGCTATCATACTGTGAAGCTTCAGCTCCACTAATAGCAAAAACTTTGCCAGGAGCTTTGGGTTTTTTATTACTATTTTATTGTATTTGTTGCACTCCTCCAGAATTTGGAGCTCCCAATTGGACACGACAGTCTTTTGTTGCATGACCATACTTGTGACATCTATCACATGTCACATTTGACAGCGAATGAGGGAAAAATCTAACATGTGGTCCATCACATCTAAAACATTTGAAACAAGGTGGTGATTGAGAACTGGGTCTTCCGCTGCTATAAGATTGAGGTATAAATAAGGTTTCTTTCTATCTTCAAATTTAGGCATGCTTTTAGAAGGTCCTCCCACTTGAGGCTTAGCAAGTCTTCTACTATTTTAAAAACTCTCCACTACTTTTGCTTTCTCCACTAGAGTAGGGAAATCTCTAATGGACATAGGAATCACCACTTCTTTAAGTTCTTGCTTCAATCCAAACTCAAATTTTCTACATCTCCAAGCCTCAGTCATGGTCTGGGTGTAGAATCTAGCTAGGTGTTTGAACCTAGTAGCAT
This sequence comes from Phaseolus vulgaris, assembly GCF_000499845.2. Classification (NCBI taxonomy): domain Eukaryota; kingdom Viridiplantae; phylum Streptophyta; class Magnoliopsida; order Fabales; family Fabaceae; genus Phaseolus; species Phaseolus vulgaris. The sequence goes on from NC_023752.2 coordinate 24,426,620, forward strand.
ATTCAGTGACAGAAAGATTTCCTTGTTCCAGCTGCATGAATTCAATTTCTTTTGCATACCTGACACTATCAGGAAAATACTCCTCCAGGAATCTTACTTTGAAGTTCCCCCAAGTGGCATCTTCTCCTCTGTCTTCCATCATTTGCTTCATGCCTATCCACCAAAACTCAGCTTCTTCAATAAGCATATAGACGACATAAGATAACTTTCTCTCTTCAGGGCATTGAGTAGCTACAAAGATTCTTTCTATGTCTCTCACCCACTTGTCTACTCCATCTGGATTTACCTTGCCATTAAATTTGGGTGGATTGTGTCTCAGAAAATCCTCCAAACTAAAGGTATGGGGTTGTTGATGAAGCTGAGATGCTTCTGCTGCTAATCTAGCCGTTTCTAATTGATGAAGGTCGGCCTGATGCTGTTGTGCCATAGTAGCACTCTGTTGTTGCAAGGCTGTTGCCATCATCTCTATTGCCCGAGCTAAGTTGGGCATATCTACAGGTGGAGGAGGAGTAGGTGGTCTACGTGCTATCTTCTAAGCACATAAAGAATTGGATTAGAAATTACTAAAAATTTCCAACTACATCTTTAAGACAAATTAACTTCAAAGAAATAATCATACGAAACAGGTAAAAAATCAATCAAAACTTATCTCTAAAATGTACTCTAGCTACTTAGAATTAAGATAGAAAATAATCTTGATCTAGTCATTAGTGTGCACCCTCACCACTCTATCAAGATTCTTTTCATTCTTAATACTTTCATCTTTATTCATAACAACTAATTTGACTCAAGCACAAAAAAAATTCAAGAAAACAACTTTGTTAAACATCCAATTAGAAACTTTTAGCTAAGTCTTAAAGTTAAACTTAAACAAAAATCTACACACAGCAGAAACACAATAAACCCACTACCCTCAGGTTATCCTAAGGATGAACTGCTCTGATACCATTAAATGTAACACCCCAGAAAATAACATCTAACTATTACAATACAAGTTTTACATATTTCTATACAAGCTTAGAGTTTTTCAAAACATTCTTAATACATGATTAGGACATATAGAAATACAAATATTTACAATACAGGTTTCAAAATCAACAGCCTAAAGCTCTTCAGACCCTAAAACACCTATAAGATCATCTGCTCGTATACGTAGTACAGTCATCGCAGTTCAAACACAGTAAGAAAAGCAACGGTAAGCTAGTGAAAATAGAATTTTATAATATACACAATTAAATCAAAAGAGAAAATCAAATTACATGGTCAATTTCTCAATTATTCAATCTTCTCCAAATCCCAACATTAAAACAATCACATGGATCTCACATGGATCTACACATCCAAGATATTCAACAAACAACGTCTTTCGGAAGACCCGTATTAAGTAAGTCCTACCAAAGACTAATACCTGATCCAAAGATTACCAGCGAATCCAACAGAAAGGATTAGGGTAAGTTCAATACAACCCAAACCGTGTATCTCATATGTCACGGTGTGCATGAACTCCCCCATCGGCTTCTCACCACCTGATATCTTAGTCTATGTGACTTAGATCATCAGTGAAGCTCAGAGATCTTTGTTACCACATTGACATCAATACTTAATACACAACAAACATCAGTCCATACATTATCCCAAATGTATGAATTCAATTCCACACCATTTCATCATACAATATCATTCCAAACAAGATCCACAACATTCAAAAGCGTAATTAACATAGAAAAAACAACACTTAAATATTAAGCCAACAAAATCTAATATTTTTTCAAATTTAAATAATATTTAAACAAACAACACAATATATAAACACACAACATCTTTGCAAGAGAAATTGAATATTAGGACCACGTCCCTTCCGCATTCAGATCTTCTATCCTAGGGTGTTATTAAAAATTAAATTTAGCTTCCCTTACCTTAATTGCTTGGTTTCCAAGCAACTTTTAGAATTTTATTCCCCACAATCTGGATAAGTTTCAAGATTTACGGGTCTAATGCAAGTTATCAAACCAGAACAAAAATTCAATATATAGTAGAATTAGTTGAGAGGTTTAAACTTCTCAACTGACCTCACCAAGATCGATGACTAAATCCTAAGGAAAAATAGAGAACAAAGGAACTTTAGAGCAAAAATGAACTTACTCTGGTTGAAAATCTGATCGGGTAGAAATGTTCCTTAACTCCTCTGCTACAACGTGGTCCAATCAGATTCTAAAATAGATGAGGTATGAAGTGAGAAATTAAGAAAGAAGATAGAAGGGAGAGAAGGAGAGAGAAAGAAAGAGAAAAAATAAACCGTGGTGGAGGGGATAGGTTTTGTGCGCTTCTTTTTTTAACGCTGTCATGGTAATTGCGATAAAGATTCTAAAATCTTTTAACATTGTGACTAAAATTGTAATATCAAACCATATTTTGAAAACCTTCTAGCATTAGAAAAAAAATCAAAATCTCTTGTAGAAGGGAGGTATAATTTTATTTTTATTTGTGATAGAGATGAAGGAAGGGAAGTTTTATTAACAGTTCCAAAAGAATAAAAAATAAAAAATAAACCTTGAAGTTTCACCTTTGTAAATTGTATATATATCCCATTAGAACAATAAAGTGTACCCTTAAGTTGCATTCTTTGATATGAAGTAGAAAATCATACTTAACTTTTGTCTTTGACACTTGTAAAATGTATTGTTTGTTGGATTTAATAATATAGGTGATTAAAATTCGTATTCTTGCACGGTATGCTACTTGTTTACTTTAATACAATAGCTATAAATGTCTTTTTTTTTTGGTATGTTTCATGCTAACATGTCTACAAATATATATTTTGATGAAGTTCTTATTGTTTGATTTCCATTTTGATGTTGATAGGTTGTAACTGATATTGACCTCAAAGCATTGGTGTCATACAAAGTTTTCAATGCAGAACCGATATGGAAACTTGGTGATTTACAAGTACATATACTTAAATTTAAATATGCTGAATAATTTGAAAAAAAATATGCTTGATGTAATGGCTTGACCTGAAAATAAATAATATTTACCAATGTAGGTGACTTGTGGAACTTTGGGTCTTTCAACAACAACAATAAAACTTGTTAATATTGATGGTACTACACATGTTGCTTGTTCAATTGGCACAGGAGCAGTGGATTCAACTTACAAGGCTATTAACATCATTGTGAAGGTTTGAATTTTATTACCACCTTTTTCACTACTATGTTCATTTAATTTTAAGAAGTTTCACTACATCTTGCAACATTCATATTGCTAACTGAGAATTCTTTAAGCATGAATGCATGCACACTTCCTCCTCTAATTTAATGATATATAAAAAGAACTAAGCTTAAAAAATGAAAGTTTATGGCTTTATTGTATTTTCTTTATTTATGTAAGATTATAAATAGATATTTATAGAAAAAAATATATATAAAGGACTAGATGCTTTTCTATTTCAAACCGTGATCATTTGTATAGAAACACTTATTTTTTCTTGTCTTTGAATGTAACCTTAAGTATATAAAGTATTATGTAAAATTCCATATTTATCTAAATAATATTGATATATACTCATTCATATATATATATATATATATATATTATTTCAAATTAAAAAAATATGATAATATTTTACTCATATACTCATTTGGTTCACAAACAATAATAGTATATATAACTTTCTTAAAAACATAAAATATGATATTCTAGATTTTTTCGGGTTGATATCAAAATTCTATTATCTGCATCCATACAATGTAGGATATATTTATTCCAACACAAAATAGGAAATGAGTAAGCTAATTTAAACAATTCATCCATTTAAACATTAAAAAAATATGTATCTAAATATATAGTAACTAGGGGTGTTCATGGAAATTCAATCTACATCCAATCCGAATTCATATCCATTTTAACTAAATCATATTCATTTGAATTTTTTTAAATCATTTAAAATAGATTAAATTTAGATTAAAATCCATCTCGATCTAGATCTTGACTGATTCATCTCAATATGGGTCCGGGCTCACTCGGCTCAAAATGGATCCGAGCTCACTCAGCTCAACATGACCTCGGGTTGACTCGGTTCGATATGGGTCCGGGCCGACTCGACTTGGGCTCGGATTGACTTGGCTCGATATGGGTCTGAGTTGATTTGACGTGGGCCCAATCCCGACTCGACCTGAACACGGTGTCATCTTGGCTCGACTTGGGCCTGAGCCAACTCAAAATCGAACCCAAAATCTATTTTGGATAATCAAAAAATGTATCCAATCTATATCTAATCCATATCCAATTAAATGGATGAGACTTAAAATCCAAAAAAAGGATTTCAATTTGAGATAAATCCATTTAAATGAATTAAAAGTAATATGAATTTGGATAATTGTGAATTGGATTTGGCAATTTGATTTTTTTGCCCCCCGTTACTGAAGTCAATCTTATTATCATATATTTCTTATCCCAACAAAGGACTAAGAAACTATGATGACTTTAAACGACACTTATGGAATATGTTCTAGCATAAACTAATACATAGTCCATAAGCTAACAAAAATCTCAATAGTAACTGCAATCAAGGTAGTTCATTACTTATACTCAACAAATCCTAGTGTAAAAACCTTCATAAACTTCTTGCCACATAATATACTAATCTATATTTCTTAAACTATTAATGAAATTATGATATCTGTTTTCAAAATTTAATTTTGATATTCAATACCACAACCCACAAACTAGGTAGATTACCATCAGACATTTGTCTTTCCTGACCCAACTCAATCATCGCATATCTTAATTTAATTTATCCATTTGCAATCATGTTCTATTATGATTCATTGAAATAAACAATCCATCATAGTATATACATTTAATATATAAAGAAATCCTTTAAAGAACAAAACATAAATTTTAAAATAAAGAGAAATCGATTGAGCAACACGTCTCTAGTAAAAGAGGAAAGTTATTGACTCTCCCTTGCTCAAGCTATAAACTCATTACTTGAGAGACATGCTGATAGGTTCCTCTTCTTCTAGCACTGTCTTGATTTGTAATTTTATATGAATTTGCGGAAGCTGCTAGAAATGGATGTGAGATACTCTAGATTTGAAGTGAAGAAAATGGGTTTGGGAGAGTGAGAGGTGAGGCCAACTCACTAGGAATGAGTCTAGGGTAGGCTACATAAGAGACTATCTTAGAGAGAGCTTAAGAATAAGTTTTTATGGAAAAAATGGGCAGCATAACTCTTCTCATTCAAGTTGAATTTTACAAGAGGATTAACACTCCTGTTTATAGTGCTAAGTGGTGTCCAAGTTCAGAATTTTAACCCTAAAAACTCTCCACTCACATGATGACAAACGTCTCCCTATCTTTGGAGTAAATCCTCTCAAATAGTAGTTTGACAAGTGGCCTATCTACATTGGTGAAAAATCCTCCCCATTGAGGAGATGACATGTGGATGCTCATGCTCTCCTTGCCAAAGCTCACACATACCACGTGAAAAGGTGCAACTCCATGTTTGCTAGACGCACACTCTTCTAACATACAGACGACCTAGGGTTGCATTGGGCTCAATGGAGCCCAATTGTAACCCTAGCTAGACTCTCTATTACTATCTACATCATACTCTAATATTAGCCCAAATACAAGGCCCGAAAGATGAAGCCAAGGCCCACTACATGGCCCAAAAGAAAAATTCCTATTCCACTATAAACATTTATTAATTTTAAAATAAAGTTTAACCCAAAAACGATGATGACTTGTCCCTGTTAAAGCTAACTGAGTTCCAGTCTTCTTTGAAGTCACTGACCAAGACTCTAGTATTCTTTTATGCTATGGAGATTTCTCTGAGATACTCTATACAAACATTCTTTTAAGAGTTTTCTACTTCATTCGTGTTAGATTTGTAGGCCTTAAAAAAAAGGGGAGTGAATTGTTTATGAAATATTTTCGAAAGTTTTGAAGGTAGATTGAAAGCCAATGAGAAATCAATGAAGGAGAAATCAGTTCAGCCAAAAACAAATATGTTTTTAATATGATTCCAGAAAATCAACCGGTTGTTTTTGCGAAACAATCGGTTATTTTTATCAGCAGTTATTTAAAACCAAAGCATAATAGATTTAAATGAGATAAGGATAAAAAGATCAACACAAAAAGTTTTATACTAGTTCACTCTTTACCAAACAATCGGTTGAATTGGCTTGACAACAAGGTCAACCAATTTCAAGCTTTTTCAAATTCTTTAAAAAACATGAAGTGTAAAACAACCAGTTGAAACAACAATTCAACAGGTTGATTTCTCACTTTCTTTAGAAAACATATATTTTCAAGAGAACTTGAAATCAAGCAACCTTGGATCATAACTATGAGTGGATTAACAAATTCAAACTACGCAAAACACATACACAAAAGCAGCAGTAGAGTCTTCAAGCAATTCACTTGGGTTTGGAGACATCAAAGCCTATGTTCAACAATTAGGCCTACAAAAGATAAACAAAAACCCAATTAGGCTCATATGTGCTAGTAAGTCCCTGAACAAAGCTCTAGGTTTTTATCCTCCTTATTCTATGGATGTTGTAGTTGGATGGGTTTCTATCACAAGATTTGACACTTAAGCAACATCTATTTAAAATAACCTACACAATAACATTTTTCTAAAACTATTATCCAAATTCTCATCTCGTATAACATCAATCAATCATCGTTATACATGAATGAAGAATATGAAAAGAAGAAAGAAATCACTTTAAGAAGAATCACAAGGACCACAATAAGAGAACATATTCTTGTTCATAAACATAGTTCTTTATTTTTTATTTCTTGAAATTAACCTTATCTTCATTGCTCAAACTACCAATCGTTTCTTGAGCATTAAGGATTATTGCTTGAGAAACCTAATCATCGCTTGCACGATATATGGAAATATATCGAGAGTAAGCATGCACAAAAAAAGGTTGGTTTCATAAACAATTTTTTTATTGTTACATATAATATTTGAGTACTTTTGTTTTTGTTTCCCTATTTTATCCTTATTTTTAAATAATTAGATTAGTTATTTTGCACTTCACTAATAAAAGTAAGAAATAAATATTAAGACTTGATTTTACGATTAAGTTTATATTACTAAATTCCACATATCTTATAAACCTTTTAAAAATTATCCAAAATAAAAAAAATTAAAAAATTTAAGTCTTTGAGAAAATTTAAAAATGAGTTTTGAAATTTTTGGTCATATCCAAATGGAGTCTTTGTTTAACCATTGGATGATCTTTGGTCGAAGGTTAAGGTAGGATAAAGAGGAGTGTGAATCCAACTAACTTTTTTAATCTAGAGTTAAGGTCTTTTTGTTTTTTCAAAACATATCAATATTGTCAAAATTGGACAAAAGTCTTTCAGACAAATGTAAACAAACTCAAAAAAATAAAACACGAGAGTAAAAAACAACATATAACTTCATTTGACTATTAAATTTCCCCTAAACCTAACTCTATTACAATGTAATTGAATTTAGAATAATAATTAATGTTTCTTGTGAACACATAAGTTGAACCCTAACATTAATCAATTAACTTAACACTCTATTTTTTTTCCAGCAATGAATAAATTAAATAATAAGGGATACTTCAAGGGTATCCCAACCCGTATACAAAAGCCTACAAGGCTACAACCACTTGTGGTTAAGGGCAAAGAACCAAAACTAGCTGTTAGATATTATTAGATATAGTTAGATATTATTTGATATTATGAGATATTATAGATATTGTTAGATATCTCATATTTATCTAATGGGCTTAGCCCATATGTTTCTTTTCCTATATAAACATAACCCTATGTGTTCAATATACACAAGGGATTTATCCTATTCTTTCTTTTCCTTTAATATGGTATCTAGAGCATAAGGTTAGGGTTTAGGGTTCAATTTTTATTGGTGAACCCACTATTCATTGGAATTTTCCAGCCACCACCCCACTGTCTCGCCGGAGCTGCCACTACCTCATCGGAGCACCCGTCAGACCCTCGCCGGAGCTGTCATCAGAATCTCGTCGGAGCCTCCGTTGGAGACGCTGTCGGAATCGCTGTCGGAGCCTTCATCTTTGTTGCTACCGCCAATTAACTGGTAACTAGATCTGTCCTTATCTTCTATGGCTTCTTCCGCTGCCGCTGCCACTGTGGCTTCTTCCCTAGTCATTATGTCGGATCCATCTATTTATACTAATTACGTCAATGTTCATCTTTCCATTGACAAATTGGATGGAACCAATTATGACACTTGGGCATCAGATATTAAATTATGGCTTAAGAGTCAAGGTTATGTTGATCATCTTACTCATCCTCTTGTTGTTGAAAATGAGGTTTCTCGTTGGTTGAAAATTGATGCTCAATTATGCATTGTTATAAAATCGACCATTGACTCATCTTTAAAACAAATTTTTGTACCTACGAGACATGTTCAGAAGTTTGGGAACAAGCAAAATTATTATACACGAATGATACTCAACGTCTTTATGGTGTGTGTCAAAATCTTCTCACAATTGTTGCTCCCAAATGTCTTGATGGTACAATGGCAAAATATCTGGGTAACCTTCATGCTCTTCTTCATGATTTTAATGAGTTATTACCTTCTGCCGTAGATCTCTGCACATGTTGGTGCGATTATGGATTCTCCATCTCTCATTCATGCTCGGTTGGGTCATCCTAGTCTTGTCAAGATGCAACAGCTTGTTCCAAGTTTGTCTAATGTGTCTACTTTATCGTGTGAGTCATGTCAGTTAGGGAAGCACATTCGTAGTTCTTTTCCCAGTAGTGTCTCACAACGTGCTTCATCTCCTTTTGCCCTAGTTCACTATGACATTTGGGGACCAAGTCGTATTAAGTCTAATTTAGGATTTCAGTATTTTGTTACTTTTATTGATGATTATTCAAGATGTACTTGGGTATTTTTAATGAAAAACCGTTCTGAGTTGTTTTCTATATTTCAAATATTTTACAATGAAGTTAAAAATCAATTTAGAATTTCCATCCAAATTTTGCGCAGTGATAATGGACGTGAGTATCTTTCTCATTCTTTTAAAAATTTTATGGCTTCTCATGATATTCTTCATCAAACTTCATGTGCTTATACACCTCAACAAAATGGGGTAGCTGAGCGCAAGAATAGACATCTTGTTGAAACAACTCATACTATTTTAATCCATGGTGATATTCTTCAACGTTTTTGGGGTGATGTTGTTCTTAGTGCGTGTTATGTCATTAATCGCATGCCATCTTCAGTTTTAGATAACAAAATTCCTCATTCTATTTTATTTCCACATGACCCTCTCCACTCTTTACCTCCCAAAGTTTTTGGGTCCACATGTTTTGTTCATAATTTTAGTCCTGGTCTTGATAAATTATCTCCTAAGTCACACAAATGTGTCTTTTTAAGGTTCACTAGATCACAAAAAGGATATAAATGTTTCTCACCTTCTTTAAACCGTTATTTTATTTCAGCAGATGTCACCTTCAGTGAATCTTCCCTTTACTTTAAGTCTTGTCCTTCTCCTTCAATTTCTTCATCTAATCAAGTTAATATTCCTCTTGTTGTGCCTAGTGCACCTAACGATTCACCATCGCCACCAACTCTTTAGGTGTGTAGTCGTCGTCAAACGTCTCATCGTCCATCAGCAGACTCTATTCCGGTGCCAACACCTCATCCCCCTCTGGCTCCTACAGTTGAACTTGATCTTCCTATTGCTATCCGTAAAGGTATACGTTCTACTCGTAATCCCTCTCCACATTATACTGCTTTGAGTTACCATAGACTATCTCAACACTTTTATACCTGTCTTTCGTGTATTTCTTTTGTATCCATTCCAAAAATCTGTAGGTGATGCCTTAGCTCATCCTGGTTGGCGTCAGGCCATGTTTGATGAAATGAATGCGCTTCAGAATAATGGAACTTGGGAACTTGTTCCTATACCATCTAGGAAATCTGTTGTTGGTTGCAGGTGGATTTTTGCTATCAAAGTTGGTCCTTATGGTACTATTGATCGTCTCAAAGCTCGTCTTGTGGCTAAGGGTTATACCCAAATTTTTGGTTTAGACTATGGTGATACTTTTTCTCCAGTGGCAAAGATGGTCTCTGTTCGCTTATTCATAGCTATGGATGCTCTTCAACAATGGCCTCTTTATCAACTGGATGTCAAAAATGATTTTCTTAATGGGATTTGCAGGAAGAAATTTATATGGAGCAACCTCTCGATTTTGTTGCTCAGGGGGAGTCTTCTGGATTGGTTTGTCGTCTTCGCAAATCCTTATATGACCTCAAGCAGTCTCCTAAGGCTTGGTTTGGAAAATTTAGCAATGTTGTTCAACAATTTGGTATGACTCGCATTGAAGCAGATCATTCAGTTTTTTATCGTCACTCGAGTGCTGGGTGTATCTATCTTGTAGTATATCTTGATGACATTGTTCTTACAGGCAGTGATCACCACGGCATCTCACAAGTAAAACAACACCTTTATCAACACTTTCAGACCAAAGATCTTGGCAAACTCAGATATTTCTTGGGAATTGAGGTAGCACAATCCAATACTGGTATTGTTATCTCTCAAAGAAAATACGCATTGGATATTTTGGAGGAAATGGGGTTGATGAATTCGAAATTTGTTGATACTCCCATGGATCCCAATGTCAAGCTTCTACCCAATCAGGGGGAGCCTCTTTCAGATATGAGAAGTACAGGAGATTAGTTGGAAAATTGAACTATCTCACTGTTACTCGTCCTGATATTTCCTTTGCAGTCAGTGTGGTGAGCCAATTTCTTAATTCTCCATGTGAAGATCATTGGAATGCAGTCATTTGTATAGTGAAATACATTAAAGGCTCTCCTGGAAAAGGTTTGTTATATGGTCATAATAACCATACTAAAGTCGTTTGTTATTCTGATGCTGATTGGGAAGGATCTCCATTTGATAGAAGATCAACTTCTGGTTATTGTATGTCCATTGGTGATAACTTGATCTCTTGGAAGAGCAAGAAACAAAGTGTTGTGGCAAGATCTAGTGCAGAAGCAGAATATAGAGCTATGGCCTCAGCTACTTGTGAGCTTATTTGGCTTAAATAGTTACTTAAAGAATTGAAATTTGGAGAGGTTACTCAAATGACAATTATATGTGATAATCAAGCTGCTATTCATATTAGCTCAAATCCAATTTTTCATGAAAGGATAAAACATATTGAGATTGATTGTCATTTTATTCGAGAAAAGATTATATCGGGAGATATCAAGACTGAGTTTGTTAATTCAAATAATCAATTAGCATATATTTTTACTAAATCCTTACGAGGGCCTAGGATTGATTACATTTGTAACAAGCTGGGTACATATGATCTATATGCACCAGCTTAAGGGGGAGTGTTAGATATTATTAGATATTATGGGATATTATAGATATTGTTAGATATCTCATATTTATGTAATGGGCTTAGCCCATATGTTTCTTTTCCTATATAAACATAACCCTATGTGTTCAATATACACAAGGGATTTACCCTATTCTTTCTTTTCCTTTAATACTAGCAAACCCTTATCAAAGAAAAACCAGAAAAAACCAAGCCAAAGCCTTAACACCACCAAAACAGGACTATCAACTACTGAAGTTAGCGGGGATGCCTTTCCTTAGCAGCACCAAACCAGTAGCAAAGAGAGGATATTCAACAAACAGAGACGACATCTCCAGTTGCTCATCATAATACCGTTCCAGCTTTAAAAAATAATAACCATCTCAACAGACCCAACACCCATATGCAATGATATTAACTGCTCTTCATATCTTACAGTGCTCAAATGAGGACATATTTAAAAGATTTTATCTGTTCTCATGGCCGCATTTCCTTTAAGCACGTCCAACATCTCCACCCGTTCCCCACAATCCAAACTCCTTGTAACAAACCATCTCAATTTCACCATGTATTTAGCATAACCATGACTTATCTAATATACTCAATACTAGCCACTGCACCCACATCAACTTTGAGCAGTCTTTGTCGCCCAAAAAACTTCTTTCCAACCCCAGTGGAGGGTGTATTAGAATGTAATACAGGCTTCAAAAGCCACTAAATTTTTTTTCTACAACTCAGCATCTTGGTAAGGGAATTGATGTGCACTTTGAACTATCAAGCCAGCCTTGAAACAACTCAATCTGCTCCCTGTATCAAACCACCCAAGATCCCCTTCCCTGCAGATTCTGACATTCCTCCATAACTACAAAAACCTGCCACTGCTTGCAAGACACCAATGCGATAGCATCCCTGACTTGGCCTTATGTAGCAACTTCTATGAATTGTCCTTACGTACTCATAGATGACAGTGACTTCCAATGAACCCAAGCTGAAGCTACTATACAAAGAAAAAACTAGAAACCAACAAACCATAAAAACCAGAATCAACAGCTAAAGCAACTGCAACAGCTACTTCACACATATGAAACAGATGAATAGCTATCTAGGGGCTATGCCTATGGCTCTAGCTTCTCCACTTCCACCAAAAACCAGCTCCAACATTCAGTTCCTATACCTACAGACACACCATAACAGATCCCATTTTTCTAGCATATAACTTAAGACTGGTACTCCAGAAACCCCTGCATCTACATGAGAACCTTCTCTGGTGGGAAATGTGCAACCTTCTTCCTATTCCATCATACTGCACCAACCTCATAAATTTCCTTTACGCCTTTGAACCCTACTTATAGCTTTTAATGCATATCATTGGGTTGCTAACCCAGTCTACTAAGGAGTAATTAAAGGAATACACCTTATGCTTCATCCATTGCCATGATTTGAGTTGAGCCTTTTGAAACACCTCCTCCGCATCTACTACCCCTTTCTTAAAAACAATCAAGTTCCTTTGATCCCAAATGCATCTGACTACAGTTTCCCAGACTCCTTTCCATACCAGATTTTGCTTGTTACTGGCTTGGCTCAAGTAAAAGCTTTGAAAGTGCATTTTTAAATCATTCTGTTGTATAAAAGAAATACCTATCCATTTAAAGCACAGAGACCAAACCCATTGAGCATATCTACACTCCAGGAACATATGTTGGCATGACTCTTCCTTTAACTGACACAGTGCACATAGCGTAGAATTCATCATCACCCCTCTCCTACTCAAACACACTCTTGTAGGAATTCTATCCAGCATCACCCTCCAAGTTGTCGTTGCCACATTTAGGAATGCCTTAACTTTACACAGGAGTTTAAAAACTTCTGATTGAGGACCACTAGCTTGCTTAGCTAAGCACTCATATGCTGATTTCACGGAGAACATCCCTGGCACCTCCTTCCCCCACACCTGAACGTCCTTGACATACTTTTTCATAATGGCCTTGGATAAAAGCATAAGAAGATCTATTTCCATTAAAGACTCCCACTCAAATCTGGCACGCCTCCACCTCAGACTCCACCTCCATTCCGAATTAATCCATTCGCCAACCTCACCCACTGTTTGACCTTGATTTAAGGACAAGGAGTACAGACGGGGAAACTTGGATTGGAGATCGGAACTTCCAATCCACACCTCCTCCCAGAATTTTTCTTTATCTCCACATCCTATATCCTAACCTAATTCTTCTTGAAACCATCCTTTTCCTCCTCCCTCCTTACATATTTTAGAAAGGTCTCTCCACCACCAGGATTGGAATTTGACAACTGTTTGGGCGCTTTCGGGCTCCAAACCGTACTTTGAATCCAAAAGCTCCTTCCACCTTCCATCCTCTTGGGAAATACAACGCCATCGCCATTTAGCTAAGAAAGCATGATTGAACTTATGTATTTATCTAAAACCCAGACTTCCCTCCTCTCTTGGTCTGCAGACGTCTTTCCAACTCACCCAGAAGATTGGCTTCTTCTCTCCCCCCCATCCCCATAAAAATCTCTTTTGGATATTGGTAATCCTTTTACAAAGCGAGTTTGGTGCTATGAATAGTGATGACAGAGTTAATAAGGCCAATTCTTCCTGCCAAGGTTAAGAATCTCCCTTTTCACACACTGAGCCTTGCTTTTATCTTATTTATGACAGGTTTCCAAAACTGCTTCTTCCTTGGGTTTCCTCCCACTTCTTGGCCCAAGTACTTGAACGGTATCCCCATTTGAGAACAGTTCAAATTCTTAGTGTAACATGCTACCGCAATGCTTTGAACATTGATGTCGGCTAGCTTTGACTTATGGAAGTTAATCTTCAAGCCTGATGCTAGCTCAAAGCCCCTCAGGATGGCCTTCAAAGTTACCACATTGATAAGGGATTCTTCGCAAAGAAAAAGAGTATCATCCTCAAATTGTAGAATGCACACCTCTAACATCTTGTTTCCAATCTTGAGGCCTGTCAGCAAATTGGTCTTCATAACTTGTCTTGCTATCCCGGCAAGGCCTTCTGCAACCACAAGGAACATAAAGGGTGCTAGGGGGTCTCCCTGTCTCAACCCTCTTGTTGGCTTGAATTCCTCTGTAGGGCTCCCATTGACTAACACAGACACTGAACCAGATTTCAAGAATCCACGAATCCAGGAAATCCATGAGTTGTGGAATCCCATCCTGAGTAGCATGTCATATAGGAAATCCCATCTAACCGAGTCATAAGCTTTCTCGAAGTCCACCTTTAGACATAGCCCTTTTCTCCCCTTTCTCTTGAGTTCCTCTACCACTTCATTAGCCATAAGCACGCTGTCTAGATCCCTCTTCCTTTCAAAAAAGTTGATTGTCTTTCATCTATAATTGAGGGAAACACCTTCTTCATTCTACTACCTAACACCTTTAATATGATTTTGTACAGGGCCCCTACTAATGAGAAGGGTCTATACTGCTCTAGCTTAGAGGGATCCATGACCTTAGGGACTAAAGCTATAAAGGAAGTGTTACAGCCTTTCGGGACACACCCAAACTCTTGAAACAGAGTCAACGCTGCCATAATCTCATCTTTTATAAACTCCCAACTTTTCCTGAAAGTTGAAGTTGAAACCATCTGGTCCGGGGCTTTTTGACCCTTCACACTGCCATACTGCGTCCCTTATCTCTTTCTCTAAAAACACAGCTAAGAGGCTCTCATTACCAGTCTGGGTTAGTGACTTAAACTCGACTTCATCCAGTCTTACCCCTAGATCTTTCGTTGCTCTGAATCTAGCTTCGAACAGTTTCTTCGCCTTTAAACGGACGGTGCTTGGTTCCTCACACCAGTGGTCCCCAACCTGGACACCCTTCACTTTGTTCCTGAGCCTTCTCCACCTCAAAGATGAGTGGAAGAACCTAGAACAGGATTCCCCATTCTTAAACCAGCTTGCTCTAGCCTTTTGACAAATAAGGGATTCAAGTTTCTTATAATTCTCTTTCAAACGACTTACCAACTCCAATCTTTTCAACCTCTCACTTTCCGCTAAGCCCCCATTGCAATCTTGGCAGTTTAAATCCTCCAATTCTTGTAAAATCCTCCTCTTGGTAGTATCAAGGTTACCGAACACATCCCTATTCCATGATTTCAGATCTAACTTGAGGAGTTTCAGTTTTTCCTTAAGTTTCGTAATGCCATTCCCTTGGACTTAGTAGGACTGCCATTTAACCTTCACCATCCTGCTAAAACCCCTCTCCAAGTACCAAGCATCTATGGTTCTGAAGGGTTTTTGGGACCCCAGTTCTTCTCCACAGACTTAACCACCAGCGCACAATGGTCAGACACTTCCATTCGTAAGACATACTGTTTGCTCATGGGCCATAACTGTAATCATTCTTCCATAACAAGCACTCTATCAATTCTACTCTTAGCCATTCCATCAAGTTTGAACCACGTATAAATCTTGCCTACCAGCGATAAGTCCAACAAGAAATTAGAGTCTATGAAACGATTAAAGCAGTTAACTCACTTGTCTGTTCTCCCCTACCCCCAATACCTTTCCTTTCGCTTATGCTTCTCACAGCATTAAAGTCACCACAAAAGCACTAGGCTAGTTCTTGAGATGCCGATTTAGCATTGGAGAGATCCTCCCATAGCGTCTTCTTATCACTCAAGGCGCATGGAGAGTAGACATTGACCATAACACACCTATTAGAAGATTTTAGATGTTAACCGTAGATAACAATATAACCTTTACCCATCAAGTGATTTTCATAATTAAAAACTTCTTTATGCCACATAGACAGTAAGCTTCCACTTCCATTGCCCCCTTTATTGTGAATCCAACCAACTTTGTTATCCCCCCAAAGAGAAAAACATCTAGCATATGAGATCTCTTTAGATTTTGTTTCTTGCACACAGACAAATTATGCTCCCTCCCTGATATGATTCCAATAGCTAAATATAGATGATTCTTTGACATTTTATGTAATCAACTTGAGTTGGAGAATGAATAGGCACTTTCAATAGAAATGGATCAATGTTCTATGTTTCAAGAACTCACCAAAACTTGCACCAAACTCACATGGAAGACCCATTTCTTGGTAATTGAACCGATTAAAAGGTGCACAAAAGTAAAAGAATCGAAAAGAAAGCTTCAAAACTGAATTGAACCGAACAAATCAATAAGAAATGAAGAAGAATCAAATGGAACCAGCCAAGGAGAAGATGCACCGAAGCATATTAAGAAATAAGCTGAAATACCGAATGAAAAGGCTATAAAAGGAACCTAAGACATGTTTTAGCTTCATATGAACATGGAGATGAAATGAAAGAGATGAAGAAGAGAAGAACTTATGAGAATGAAGAGCTTGGTTGATGGTCACGCCACTTGAAGTGTGAAGGCTCCAAGATAAGTGAGCAATTGCCGCCACTTGAGAGAACCAAGGCACTCAAGATGAGACAAGGAAGAGGAGAAGACAAGTTCTCACACACTCTATCACCAATATGGGAGAGTTTTGCTATATCAATTTCTCAAATCTCCATTATGAAGGACCTAAGCCCTCCTTTTATAGGAGCAAGGGTCGGTCATTTACAAAGCTTATTCTAGAAGCTACCTAAAAGACTCCTACCTCACGCCCCCTACTAAGCTCACTCCCTAAACTAAAGCCTAAAGATGCTTTTACAAAAGAGGTGTCTAATGTTTCCCTCTAAGCACCTTTTGAAACAAAAGATATTATAAAAAGAGAAAACAACCTTCCACTATTTCCTAATTCCTTGAACTTGCTCCTTGTAAGCCGATGAGGTGGGCTAATGACTCTTTGAGCGTCTACGCCTTGATCCTCTACCTCTTCTTGTCCTTGAATATTGGCTTCTATTTCTTCTTGATCTTGATCTCCATCATACTCCCCGAGTTGGAGAGAATTCGACCACGAATTCTGGAGACCTACAGAAAAAGGAGTTAGATCACTGATATTAAATGTATGACTACCAAGGTATGTATCAGGCATATCTAACTCATAAGCATTGTTATTAATTCTCTTTAGGACTTGGAAAGGTCCATCACCACGAGGCATTAGTTTGGACTTCCTTTGAGTAGGAAAATGATCTTTCCTCAAGTGAAGCCAAACCCAATCACCCTCATCAAATAACAATGCTTTTCTCCTTTTATTGGCAAGTTCAACATACTTGCCAACCTTCTTCTCAATTCTCATTTTGATGTCTTCATGCAAAGTTTTCACAAAAGAAGCCTTTTCATCCACATCTTTGCACAAGACATCCTCAAGAATGGGAATAGGAATAAGATCAAGAGGTGTTAAGGGATTAAACCCATAGACAACCTCAAAAGGAGAATGTGAGGTGGTAGAATTTACTACACGGTTATAAGCAAATTCAACAAGGGGTAGTAAATTCTCCCACACTCTAGGATTCCCGGAAATAAAGCATCGCAACATTTGTCCCAAAGTTCTATTTACCACTTCGGTTTGACCATCGGTTTGTGGGTGACAAGTGGTAGAAAATAAGTTTAGTACCAAGCTTACCCCACAAGGTCTTCCAAAAGTGACTCAAGAACTTGGAATCTCTATCGGACACAATAGTTCTAGGAATCCCATGCAAACGAACCACTTCTTGAAAGAAGAGGTTTGCAATATGACATGCATCATCCACTTTGTGCCTAGGAATAAAGTGAGCCATCTTTGAAAAACGATCCACTACCACAAAAATGGAATCCTTTCCCTTTGATGTCTTGGGTAATCCTAAGATGAAATCCATAGAGATGTCAACCCAAGGCATTGAAGGGATAGGGAGAGGAGTATATAGACCATGGGGATGCATCCTAGATTTAGCCTTGCGGCAAGCTATGCAGTTATCACACAAACTATGAACATGTTTATGCATATGAGGCCAATAGAAATGTTCATGCAACACATCCAAAGTTTTGGCAACCCCAAAGTGACCCATTAAACCTCCCTCATGTGCTTCTCTAACAAGAGATAATCTAATTGAGCTTTGAGGAACACAAAGACGTTTTCCTTTAAAAAGAAAGCCATCTTGTATAAAAAAATCTTTGTGTCCTCCTTTGAGACACTCTTGATAGATAAGAGAAAAATCAAAGTCATCATGATAAAGATCCTTAATGTGATCAAAGCCAAGATACTGAGAACCCAAAAGATTTAGCAAGGCATATCGTCTAGAAAGTGCATCGGCCACAATATTAATTTTGCCTTGCTTATGCTTGATCACATAAGGAAATTGCTCAAGGAATTCCACCCACTTAGCATGCCTCTTGTTAAGTTTGTTTTGGCTTTTCAAACATTTAAGAGATTCATGATCACTATGAATCACAAATTCTTTAGGAAAAAGATAATGTTGCCAAGTAAACAAAGCTCTAACAAGTGCATATAATTCTTTATCATAAGTGGAATAGTTGAGATGACTCCCCTTCAATTTCTCACTAAAATAAGCTATGGGGTGGCCCTCTTGAAGGAGAACAACCCCAATGCCTATACTTGAAGCATCACACTCAATCTCAAAGGTTTTAGCAAAATTAGGAAGGGCTAAGATGGGAGCATTAGTCAATTTTTCTTTTAAAATCTCAAAAGCTTTTTGTTGTGCTTCTCCCCATTGAAAAACCACATCCTCTTTCACTATATCATTGAGAGGTGCGGCTATTGTACCAAAGTTGGGTACAAATCTTCTATAAAAAGAAGCAAGTCCATGAAAACTTCGGACTTCATTCATACATGTAGGTGTAGGCCAATTTTGAATGGCCACCACCTTAGTTTGATCCACATGGACTCCTTTGCTACTCACAACAAACCCTAGGAATTCTATATGATGAAGTGCAAACATACATTTAGCAAGGTTAGCATACAAATGTTCCTTCCTAAGGGTTTCTAAGACTTGTCTAACATGCAACCTATGGTCATTCAAAGATAAGTTATAAATGAAGATATCATCAAAATAAACAACAACAAACTTACCAATGAAAGGTCTCAAAACATGATGCATGAGGCGCATGAAAGTACTTGGAGCATTAGTTAAACCAAAGGGCATAACTAACCACTCATATAAACCAAAGTTGGTCTTAAAAGCCGTCTTCCATTCATCACCCGATTTGATACAGATTTGATTGTAGCCGCTTTTAAGATCAATCTTTGTAAAGATTTTAGAACCATGCAATTCATCCAACTAATCATCAAGCCTAGGTATGGGATGCCTATACTTAATTGTAATGTTATTGATAGCCCTACAATCCGAACACATCCTCCATGTGCCATCTTTTTTAGGGACAAGGATAATAGGCATAGCACAAGGGCTCATGCTATCTTGGACCCAACCTTTTTCGATCAAAGCCTCTATTTGTTGGTGAATTTCCTTGGTTTCACTTGGATTGGTCCTATAGGGCGGACGATTGGGTAAGGAAGATCCCGGAATCAAATCAATTTGGTGCTCAATCCCTCTCAAAGGTGGAAGGCCTTTTGGAGGATCTTGAAACACATCTTGAAACTCCTTTACCAAATTATCCAAGCCATGAGGACTATCAACAAGTGGTTCTAACTTAAGAGGTCTAGGGATAGCTAAGAAAATAGGATTGTGAGCCACTATTTCCTTTTGGACCTCATGCCTAGACACAAGAAGTGTAGGCTTAGGACTTTTTTCTTTTTCACTCTCCCTCTTTTTCTTCATTAGAATTTGGTCCTCATGGACTTCTCTTGGAGAGAGAGATTTTAAAATAACCTTGTGACCATGGAAATCAAAAGAAAGTTTGTTGGTAAAGCCATCATGAAAAACTTTTCTATCATATTGCCAAGGCCTTCCCAAAAGAACATGGGTTGCTTCCATGGGCACAACATCACATAATACCTCATCTTTGTATTTTGCAATAGAGAAATGGATGAGGACTTGTTTATTCACAACTATTTCTCCTACTTCACTAAGTCATTTCAATTTGTAGGGCTTTGTATGAGAGATAGTAGGCAATCCAAGTTTATCTACTACTCTTGTACTAGCCACATTAGCACAACTACCTCCATCCACTATTAAGGAACAAATGTTGTTTTGAATAAGACATCTTGTATGGAAAATATTTTCCCTTTGACTTGCATCAAAAGGTTGTGAAACTTGTCCAAGAAGTCTTCTCACAACTAACAAATCTCCTTCAAGTGGACTCTCACTCTCATTCTCACTAGATGCCCTAGAATGTGAAGAATGCCTAGGTGAATCCGAATCATGCTCACTCATGACAATTCCATTATGCACAAACATATTCCTTTTAGAAGGACAATTAGCCGCAATGTGACCATAACCCATACACTTAAAGCATTTCTTACTAGACGATTTAGTTAGTGATTTAGGCATAGAAGTAGAAGGCTTAGATTCCTTTGGTTTGAAAGAAGAATCTTTAGAAGGAAATTTAGAAAAAGAATTTTTGTTCTTCCAAGAATTGTTGTAGTAACCATCATTGGGAGCATTTTTGAAAGAATTTTTCTTAGCAAGTTGGGCTTCCACCTTCATTGCAAGATGAACTAAAGAACCCAATGAGGAATACTCTTGAAGTTCAACAATATCTTGAATATCCTTCCTTAGACCACTTACAAACCTAGCTATCAAAGCTTCCTCACTCTCACGTCTATCTACCTTAAGCATAAGCATTTCTAATTCCTTGAAATAAGCATCCACACTTAGCGTGCCTTGTTGAAACCGTTGGAGTTTCAACATGAGGTCTTTCCTAAAGTGTGGTGGCACAAACCTAAGGCGAATTTGATCCTTTAAAGAGTTCCAAGAGTCCACGGGAGGACCCTTGTGATAGATAATGTCCTTTACAACACCCTGCCACCATTTCATGGCATAATCACTAAACTCTAAGGTGGCTAGCTTAAACTTGTGTTCATCTTGGACCTCATGGATCTCAAAAATTTGTTCACATTTAGCCTCCCAATCTAGATACACATTAGGATCATTATCCCCATTGAAACTAGGAATTTTGACCGAAGGGAGCTTAGCCTTTGTGTCTTGGTAGTAGCCATCTTCACGGTGATGCCTTTCTCCATGAGCATGAGGTCTATATCCATGAAAGTGGGGTTGAAATCTCCTTCTTCTATGTTCCTCTTCACGGCCATGATCATTGGAAGAGCCTCTAGATGAAGGTCTATGATAATGACGCTCTCCATGGATAGATTGAGAGGACCTAGCTTGCTTCATTTCAATGCTTTGCAATTTTTCCTCCAACCGTCTAATAACTTCATCTTGGAGTGTAGTGGTTCGCTTGGCCTCTTTTAATTCACCAAGAACAGAAGCTTTGCTAGGAGAATGCTGTTTGTAAGACTCACCACTGGAATATGAAGCCATTTATAAAAGAAAACAGCAAACAAAACAGCAAACAAAGTTAAGAAAACAAGGTTAACAAAAATTAAATTGGAACCAAACTGCCGAAGTGAAGTGTCACTTAAATCACTCTCAAAGAAAGAATACTCCCTTTACCAAGCTGATCTTGAGGCCTTGAGTAACCTCAAATGAAATATGTCAAAGCAAGAGCACACAATCTTCAAAGCCAATCACCACAAAACCAATGAATAATGAAAGACAAGCAAGAAAAGGTATAAGCAATAAAAGGCTATAACCAAAGGAATACTAGATGTATGACAAACTCAAAGAGTAATGAATAAAAGACAATCAAGAAAATAAGGTACTCAATGAAAAAGAAGGCACAAAAAAGATACCTAAAGAAAAGCACTAGAGTAGATGAAGAAAACAAAAACAGAACTACTGGAAAATATTTTTGTGCAAACTGTGCTTGATGTTCACTGATTTAACTGGAACGATATAAAGCGAACTGGATTATGAAATTGTAACCACAGAAAGTTCAAAATCTTAGATCAACAATGGCACTGGAATTACTTAAAAATAGTAAGTCAATTAATTGAGATAAATTTTCTAAAATCGCTGCCAGATTACCGTATTTTTTTCGGCAGAATTGCACACTTTTTGTTTTTGATTTATCATTTTTTTTTGTACTTGGAATTTTGAAGTACTTCTTTTTTCTACTT
Source organism: Phaseolus vulgaris (assembly GCF_000499845.2). Classification (NCBI taxonomy): domain Eukaryota; kingdom Viridiplantae; phylum Streptophyta; class Magnoliopsida; order Fabales; family Fabaceae; genus Phaseolus; species Phaseolus vulgaris. Next base: position 24,449,018 of record NC_023752.2, read on the forward strand.
TTCTATAACACTTTAAAGAACACAAATCCAGAATTTCAGAAATTTCCAGTGAGTAAATCAATTGCAATAAATCGAAACACGTTTTCAGAAAAATAGAGGAATCCTAACAGGAATGAAAAACAGAATTAAGAACTAGCAAAGACATAATGGAAATGATGTATAAGAACTTGTATAGGTCTAAAATACAAGTATGAACTCAAAACTAAAACAAAAAATGCACAAAGGATCAAGAATTAAACTCAGAAACTGTATTACACCAAAGCAAGAAACAAAAAAATACAATAAAAGTACTACAAGAAGTAATGACATTCTTGGAAAAACATGACTATGACAAAACTTGTATGGATTCAAAAAGGAAAAGACAGAAATGTAAACAACAAGAATTAAAGAGCTCTTGAATTAAAAGTGCAACACAACTCAAAATTAAACAAGAACAAACCTAAACTCTAGATACCACTTGATATGATTCCACTAGCAAGATATACTTGATTCTTTGACATTTTATGGAATCAACTTGAGTTGGAGAATGAATAGGCATTTTTAATAGAATTGGATCAATGTTCTATGTTTCAAGAACTCACCAAAACTTGCACCAAACACCAAACTCACATGGAAGATCCATCTATTGCCAATTGAACCGATTAAAATGTGTATAAAAGCAAATGAACCGAATAGAAAGCTTCAAATACAGAATTGAACCGAACAAATCAAGCTAGAACAGAAATGAACCGAACATAAAGTGGAAAGGAAGCACAACACCGAATAGAAAGAAGCTTAAGACATTTTTAACATTTCGTAAAGCATGGAAAAATGAAATGGTAGATAAAGAAGAGAAGAACTTATGAAGATGGAGAGCTTGACTAGTGATCACGCCACTTGGAGTGTGACGGATCCAAGATAAGTGAGCAAATGCCGCCACTTGAGAGAGCCAAGGCACTCAAGATAAGACAAGGTAGAGGAGAAAGCAAGTTCTCACACAATTCTCTCTCAATTTGAGTAGAGTTTCTCTAATTCCAATTTCAATTCTGAATTGTGAAGGACCTAAGCCCTCCTTTTATAGGAGCAAGGGCCGGTCATATACAAGCTTATTCTAGAAGCTACCTCCTTACTAAGCTCACTCCTAAAGCTCACGCTCCTACTAAGCTCACACCCCCCAAGCTTCTATATTTTCCTAAACTAAGTCCTAAAGATGCTTTTACAAAAGAGGTGTCTAATGTTTCCCTCTAAGCACCTTTTATTACACAAGAAACTATAAAAAGAGAAAACAACCTCCCACTATTTCCTAATGCCTTAAATTTGCTCCTTGTAAGCCTATGAGGTGGGCTAATGACTCCTTGAGCGTCTAACACTTGAGCGTCTACCTCTTCTTGTTCTTGATTATTGGCCTCCATTTCGTCTTGATCTTGATCTCCATCACATTAGGATCACTATCCCCATTAAAACTAGGCATTTTGACCAAAGGAAGCTTAGCCTTGGTTTCTTGGTGAAATCCATCTTCACGGTGCTGTCTATCTCCATGAGCATGAGGTCTATATCCATGAAAGTGGGGTTGAGGTCTCCTTCTTCTATGCTCCTCTTCACAGCCATGATCATTGGAAGAGCCTCTAGATGAAGTTCTATGAGAATGACGCTCCCCATGGATAGAATGAGAGGACCTAGCTTGCTTCATTTCAACTCTTTGCAATTTTTCCTCCAACCGTCTAATAGCTTCATCTTGGAGAGTAATGGTTCGTTTTGCTTCTTTTAATTCACCAAGAACAGTAGCTTTACTACGAGAATACTGTTTGTAAGAATCACCACTGGAATATGAAGCCATTTATAAAAGAAAACAGAAACAAAACAGCAAACAATGTTAAGAAAACAAGGTGAGCAAAAAGAAATTGGAGCAAAATGCCGAAGTGAAGTGTCACTTAAATCACTCCAAAGAAAGAATACTCCCCTTTACCAAGCTGATATTGAGGCCTTCAGTAACCTCAAATGAAAGATGTCAAAGCAAGAGCACAAAATCTCAAAGCAAATCACCACAAAACCAAAGAAACAATAAGAGACAAACAAGAAAAAGGTATAAGCAATAAAAGGCTATAACAAAAGGAATACAAGATGTATGACAAACTCAAAGAGTAATGAAGAAAAGACAAGCAAGAAAATAAGGTACTCAATGAAAAAAGAAGGCACACAAAAGAGACCTAGAGAAAAGTACTAGAGTAGATGAAGAAAACAAAAACAGAACTACTGAAAAAATATTTTTCTGCAAACTGTGCTTGATGTTCACTGATTTAACTGGAATGATATAAAGCGAACTGGATTATGAAATTGTAACCACAGAAAGTTCAAGATCTTAACTCAACAATGGCACTGGAATTACTCAAAAACAGTAAGCCAATTAATTGAGATAAATTTTTCAAAATCGCTGCCAGATTACCGTATTTTTTTGGCAGAATTACACACTGTTTGTATTTGATTTATCATTTTTTTGTACTTGGAATTTTGAAGTACTTCTTTTTTCTACTCTTTTATAACACTTTGAAGAACATAAATCCATAATTTCATAAATTTCCAGTAAGTAAATCAATTGCAATAAGGCAAAAACAGTTTAGCACGTTTTATGGAAAACAGAGGAATCCTAATAGGAATGAAAAACAAAATTAAGAACTAGCAAAGACATAATGGAAATGATGTATAAGAACTTGTATAGATCTAAAATACAAGTATGAACTCAAAACTAAACATAAAATGCATCAAAGGATCAAGAAACAAGTTCAGAAAAACTGTATTACACAAAAGCAAGAAACAAAAATGACAATAAAAGGACCACAAAGAATTGATAACATTCTTGGAAAAACATGACTATGACAAACCTTTAAAAGGATTCAAAAAGGAAAAGACACAAACACATGATAGGCACAATTAAGAAAACAGCAATAAAACCCAAAATTAAGCCTAAAAACAGAAAGATAAACACAGGAATGTAGAGTTCTTGAATTAAAAGTGCAAAACAACTCAAAATCAAACAAGAACAAACCTAAGACTCATGATACCACATGATATGATTCCAATAGCTAGATATAGATGATTCTTTGACATTTTATGGAATCAACTTGAGTTGGAGAATGAATAGGCACTTTCAATAGAAATGGATCAATGTTCTATGTTTCAAGAACTCACCAAAACTTGCACCAAACACCAAACTCACATGGAAGACCCATTTATTGCCAATTGAACCGATTAAAAGGTGCACAAAAGTAAAAGAACCGAAAAGAAAGCTTCAAAACTGAATTGAACCAAACAAATCAATAAGAAATGAAGAAGAATCAAATGGAACCAGCCAAGGAGAAGATGAACCGAAGCATATTAAGAAATAAGTTGAAATACCGAATGAAAATGCTATAAAAGGAACCTAAGACATGTTTTAGCTTCATATGAACATGGAGATGAAATGAAAGAGATGAAGAAGAGAAGAACTTATGAGAATGAAGAGCTTGGTTGATGGTCACGCCACTTGAAGTGTGAAGGCTCCAAGATAAGTGAGCAATTGCCGCCACTTGAGAGAACCAAGGCACTCAAGATGAGACAAGGAAGAGGAGAAGACAAGTTCTCACTCTATCACCAATTTGGGAGAGTTTTGCTATATCAATTTCTCAAATCTCCATTATGAAGGACCTAAGCCCTCCTTTTATAGGAGCAAGGGCCGGTCATTTACAAAGCTTATTCTAGAAGCTATCTAAAAGACTCCTACCTCACGCCCCCTACTAAGCTCACTCCCTAAACTAAAGCCTAAAGATGCTTTTACAAAAGAGGTGTCTAATGTTTCCCTCTAAGCACCTTTTGAAACAAAAGATATTATAAAAAGAGAAAACAACCTTCCACTATTTTCTAATTCCTTGAACTTGCTCCTTGTAAGCCTATGATGTGGGCTAATGACTCTTTGAGCGTCTACACCTTGAGCCTCTACCTCTTCTTGTCCTTGAATATTGGCTTCTATTTCTTCTTGATCTTGATCTCCATCACTCCCTTCCTATAATATGTCTGATATACCTAGCTTTGGTACCTCCCGCTAGACCTCTTATGTTTAAATTAACTATAATCATAAGAACACATCCTTCTTACCCTTCTCAGCACTCTTCATAATCTCCAAATCTCTTACTTCTAAACAAGAATATTCCTTGACTACCTTCTGTTCATCCCCGCGACATGTGATCCCTACTCGTCTACTAATCTCCCAAAGCTTAGACGGTTCCACTGACGATTCAGGGTCGCACATTTGTAGATTACAATTGTCAATATCTTTGTCAGAAAGAGAAACTGAAGTCGTACCTTGTCTGAATTGAGAAGTATTTCTTGCCTGAGAAGATCTTATGCTTAATCTTACGGAACACCTTGGGTGGGTATTTGAAACTCCCAATTCTGACAGGCCTTTCATCTTGCCTCGGTGTTGAGTGGTTTTTGAAAACCAACCTGTTGTCGCTTCATGGTCTCCTGGGCAGTACGAGGCCCCTAGGCCAATATCGTCTTCCCTAGCTTTGAGTTGCTGGTAGGAACACTGCAACCCTTCTTGCTCCAATTTCTTCTTCACTGACCCATACTCCGTTTCTGTGTTACCTTTGATGCTTGCCTCATACACGGTATTCCACTCCTCCTAGGATGAATGCGTCTTCAATCCTCCTTGCGAACTACCAGGATTATTTTCTTCCTCACGCTCTAACCTGAAAGCTATCTGCGCTAGCCCTGACTCGGATCCGCCAATTCTTGCTTTCGCCTGGCCCTTACCTACATGGGCCTCCATCTTTCTCAGTTGGCCCAAACCCACTTCGATTTCCCTCTGAGTATTCATACTTTCTATGTCTACCACAATTCTTGCCAGCTCAGCGTGTTCACGGGATTTATTATTAGCAAAATCGCAGGCTTGTTCAAATTCGTTGACAAAAATAGGTTTTACAAATGCCTTTTACCTATGTGTTTCTTCATACGTTATAGGTTTTACACCTTTCCTCTGACATGCTCTGCTTCTTGAAGATGATTCCTCAAATAGGACCTTTGACTTATGTGCCTGTCCTTCTTCCAGCTCCCCATCTCTGACCTCCTTTCCTTTTGACTGGAGTTCCACCCCTGCTCTACGGTTACACTCCTCCTCATCGCTTTTCATTGATAAAATAGATTCTTCTACAAAGGTTTCTGATGAGGATATGTTATCAGAAGAATCATAGTTGTGATGGTAGCCTTTGCACTGGCCTGCTGTGAAAAATGGAAGCTCCTCTTCAACAGAGATACTTAGTGTGTGATCGTTGATCCTCATCTTCTTTGCCACCATAACGTAGCAATTAATCTCAAGTTTGACTTGCAATTGAGCAAACTCTAGATTTTCCCATAGCAACGCGGCTTTGTCAATAGAAATCAAAGTGGTCACTTCACCTACCACTCTTGCAAAACAATCTTCATTCCACAGAGAAATCGGTAAGCCATAACACCTCACCCATACTGCTTTGTGGCTCGCTACCCGTGACTTTTTCCATGGATCGATACTAACAAAGATGCTATCGAACCACTCTCTATTTAGCTTTATCAACTCCTTCATGTTCTCTCCTTCTCTAGGTGTAAGGAGAGCTAGGTTGTCCCCCATAGATCTCACTATTACCATGTTCATTCCCCCTCTTACAAATTCTTCCCCCAACTGTTTGAAGTCCAGATCAGCATTGTATTGTCCAACTACATTTCTCTCCATCCACGGTAGAGTATGTACTTGTGTTTTAAGAGTTGGTCCTTTCCAATCCCATCGTGCATGTCCTTTAATAGCATCCGCAAAGGATGTTTTCCCCCTCTTTTCCACCCAGACCTCCTTCCTCTTGGGCACATTTTCAATGGAATCTTCCAACTTCCTCTTCTCGTACTTAGGCCTCACCGTATTCGGATGCCTAGAATCCTTTCTCTCCACCCTGGGAAGCTCCACTTGATGACGATGGTATTTCAGAATGTTCACGAAGAGTTTTTTGTTCCCTATGTATATCTGGTCAAGCTCCCTCTCCATCTTCCCCGTATTTCTCACATCAAAAAATCTGACAAACCTGAATCTTCTTCCCCACTTGTTTAGTCTACGTGAGATAAAGACTTCTTTCACCCTTGCGCATCTTTGGAAGATTTTTAACATGTCCGTTTCTCCAAAGCCACTGGGAAAGTTCGAGAAGAAAAACGTTGTAAAATCATTAGACACAACAGGTGGTTTACGAACAGAACCATGGCCACCGCGTCTCTCAGAAGTGTGTGCTCTGCTTCCCATTTGGACAAGTATTCCTTACTAAAATTTTAAAATAATCATGAAAAATAGTAGACCATATGCTTTAGATTATGACATGTTACTAACTTAACACTCTAATGATAGAAACAACAAAAAAAAACCATCATAAGTTTAACAATTGTGTCAAATTCAATCTTATTCATTCTAACATATTTCAAACAATTTCTAATACCTAAATTACATTGAATTAACCCTATATCCATTTCAATTACTTTTCTAATTTAGGTATTTAAATATGACAACATTATGTTCTCACTCACACAACTACTTAATCATAGATATAAAATCAAATTTCATTCAACTACTTCACTTAACAATTCAATTTCAAGCACATTCTTCTACATTGGTTTTTTTTTAATTCAACAACATTTCTAGTTAACTTTCCTTACTTGTATGAAACTTTATTCTAGGAAATATTAATTCCAAAGTCTATAAAACTCTAAAAGTTTGCACATGAGTCTTCAAATAGTTTCCAAGAACTAAATTTTGGAAGGCATAATATCATTACTAGCTCAGACTAACATAAATTATGTATCTCTCAACTAGTTAAACATATTGAATGTAAATACTCACGAGAAGAACTAAAGAAAATAAGAGTTTAAATTGTCAGAAAAAAAGAAAATTCACTCATATTAAGATTCTAATAAGGTGATCTTAACCTAAACTCCATCACCTATTAAATGGAAGAGTCTAAACGAGAACAAATAAATAAATGAACTATATGAGAAATATAAACAAAATTCAAAGGATGTAGCTTTAAAGAAATAACTAATTATAAAAAATAAAGTATAAAATATTTTACCTTTTATTTATAATATTTTAAAATAAAAATCTATTATTCATTTAATTTAAACAATTTTCTAGAAAAACTGTTAAAATTTTACATATTGCCATAAAAAAATTTTGGTCCAAAAAATATACAACACATGAAACATGACATTAATAAAGATTCAATATAAAAAAAAAACACAGCATTCTTTTTTTCCTTAATGTCAAATATGAAGGAAAACATTATACTTGTTTAAATATCTAAATAGAATACTAAATAATAATTGCATAAATGTTATACATTCTCACGTGATAAAAAAATATCAATTAGAAATATTAAAAACAATAAAAATATCAAATGTGTGTACCACAAGAATTTTTAATTAAATAAAATTGAGTTTTTCATTCATTGAAATGCAATACATTGATTGAATGAAAGGGTAGAAAAGAAAAAAAATGTAATCAAGATTATGATGAAAGAGAAAAAACGTTGAATATACTAGTAAACTTGATGAGTATAGAATGAGTAAAACCATCGAAAGAAAAAAAAATAAAAATTATGTAGCAAGAGAAGAGTCCTTCAAATAAACAAAACTAAGGACAAAAAGAATAAAGAACATATGTTTTGTAGGTTACTTAGCAAACTAAGGGTTCCATGATTGAATACTAAAAATAGAGAGTCAAATGTTCTTATCTGAAAAAATACAGAATAAAAAAATATTAAAAAGAAGGAGAAATATTCAAATGTATGTCCTAAATATTATTTGATTAATTTAAATTGAGGTTTGTGTTTCCTAATATACAATACACCATTTGAACACAACTACACAAATAAAAAAAATGTGTAATCAATATTGTGATATGATAGAAAATACCTTGAGGATCTGAGTGAAATTTGAGTGGGAGAGAATGAAAAGTTGTGTAGAGAAAAAATATTATCCAAATGAAACAAAATTAAGGATAAAGAATGGGGAAGAGGTAGATATTTGCACATCCATCCCCGTCCTCATACTTCAGTTAAAGATCTTTTTAATATTACTCAATACTCATATCCATGTCTAATTAATGCGAAAATTCTGTCAAAGTTGAGACATATTCCAATAATATTTACAAATAAAAGTTTATTTGTCATTTCCAATCACTATTGTTATAATTTACAATAGAAAAATCACACCAAATTAAAAAAAGTTAAATTTTGAATTTTAAAAACTTGACAAAAAGTTTTAAAAGATTTTTAAAATTATGAATTGACTTAGAATCTTAAGATGTAGAAAGTAGGATCATGCAATTCTAATATTCCTATAACATCAAATAGGGTTGAATAAATATTAAGCATATGAAAAATATTAAAAAGCTAAGGGTGAGAGAAAATAAAAGACATGAGATTTATACTATTTAGTCACAACTTACACTTCTGGAAAATCCACTTTGTAAACTTGTTTTACAAGAAATCAAGAATCAATATAACTCTTCACCACGTAAAGCCTTTTCTTTAAACTAAAACTTGGACCACATTGTAAGACTTTTATATAAGATCCTTTGGAGAGTGTAAGCTCTCAAGAACGTACAAACCATGATATAAAGAATGAAATCGGTTGACGTGTTGGATTAAAAACTTATATTCTCTCAAATTTAAGAGGAAAAAATCCAATAAATAAAATTTAATCTGCGAAAAATTTAAACGATCTTTGTTTTAGAAACACAAGTTTTTTTTTTCTCATCACACATTCAATTAGTCTCATAATTGAATTGATATAGAAGACTTTTAAATGAGATATTTCTTATTATGTTATTTTTGGGGTTCTATTACTAATATATTGATTATTACATCTAGTTTTTTTTTTTAAAAAAAAGAATTGATCAGTAGACTATCTAGCTTTCAACTTACGAAAACAAATTTAGCAAGTTATTTCTTTTTTTCCACTTTCAAAAACAAAAAATATTATTTAACAAATGAATCAATTTTTATTTATTTTATTGTGTCTGATTAATTTTAGTATTGAAAAGAGTTTTCGTAATTCATTAGGTTATTTCTAACCCTAAACAATAAAAATCAAAAGACACAAGAATGTACAAATAGTGTTCCTACAGTCTCATTCTAATAATTTTTTTAAAGAGAGGCTACGATGTGCAAAAGAAAATAAAGCATAGGACTTAATGATTTAATAATCAAATAAACTATCAAAACTCATAAAGAAATCAAAAGCATTAAAGTCTTCCAACACATAAACTACTTTATATCCTTTTCTCATATCTTACTATTTTATGTAGGAACCAATAAAAGTTTTGGAATACTCATTGAGTTCAGTGACAGAAGGCATTGGTATAAATGCCACTGCACATGTTGTAATTTGTAGGGAGAACAATCATACTTCTACTTATGCTTTGGCCAGAGATGTTGCTTATCCAACATTTTGGTATGGTAATTGCAAAAGTTTATTTCTTTACTCTATCTTTTTTTTTTTAAACTTATACTTTACATTTGTAACAGTGGGACTGGAGCAGAAATGGATGTTGTTGTTGCAAGCGTTGAGGCCTATCTTGTTGCAGTGAATAAGTTTTTACGATGCAAGGAATCAGTTATGCATTCACAAGGAATTCAAATTTTTGAATTGTTTTGAACTTGTGTTAGATGAAAAAAAAGTGAGAACAATCAAAAGTTATTACCCATGTATTCAATACCTACATGTTAGTCACTAAAATATATACCAACAATTGTATCATGACCATTGTTTCCATGGATGGTAAAAGTATTACCGACCATCAAAGTGAATGCTAGTATTACCGACAATCAAAGTACAAACCTTACTTTCTGGGTCAATTTTTTTAATGATCACTAAAATTCATTTTGACTTCTATGGTAAAAATCTATTTCAAATTCTCTTTTGAAAACTGGATATTTTATTTTATGATAACTATGTTGCACATCCCATTCGTCTTTTGTATCTCAATACAAATTAAAATGTTATTAATTCTTCAATAAAGATCAATGTATTACTCGTGAAAAAGGTTTAAAGATGACAGTTATTTTCAATTTATAATGACGGTTATATAGCTGCATTTGATTTACACATAGTCTTAAATCCAATACATAAGAAAGTGGCTATTTAGCCGCATTCGTAAATGAGATTTATAAATGCGACTATGGTAAATAGCCGCATTTTATATGCTTATGAGTGATCTTTAAAAGGGAGGAGTAATGCATTTACGAATGCGGCTATTTATCATTGCCACATTTATAAATCACATTTACGAATGCAGTTATGGTAATAGTCGCATTTATAAATATTTCTGCTGGATTTAAGAATGTGGCTATGGTAAATAGCCGCATTTATAAATCTTTGTGTTGGATTTAAGAATGCGGCTATGATAAATAGCCGTCGTTGTATATGGTTTTTTTTTAGTACAATTTGTTTAATACTTATACCCATATAAATTGACCTGATCAATTATAACCCAGCAAGACAAATACATAAATTCAGAGAATTAATTTTTATATATTGATAAAAAATGTATTACAAACACTAATAATATATCTTTATCTATCTAATTCCTACACTATTCATTAACTAACCTTGAGTTATAAAAATTTAGGGAATATGTGGACAAAGAATGTCTCACATATGATATGGCTTCCGAAGAGATTGGTTGCTCATCCGTGAAGAACTGCATTTCAAAATATGGTTGACATAAATTAGTTTTAATGTATATGGTAAAGAATTATAAAAATAATTTACCACAGGTTACCACATGCCAATTACTTTTAATGCCTAGTCTTACAATGGTAACCATCCATTGTAAAATGTAATAGCCCCACTCATAACTTCCTGGTTGTTTATTACACTATAATTCAATAAAAAGTAAAAGTTAATATTGATAAACAATAAAAAGAGAAAGAAAAGGATTACAAACCTTTAGTTTTATCCAGTTCAGATTTTGAATATTTGAACTGGATCGACCTTTTAGAATGTTATATCCACGCCAAGAACTGATTAATACAAAAAATTATGTTAGTAAATGCTTAATTAGTAACATATGAAGTTAAATTTATAGTGTACTTACCTATCAATAATATTCTTAAAACTTATGGATGACTTCTTGTGTAGGGAACATAACCACACAACAGTCTTATCAACCATTGATAAGACAAGTAACTGTTAATGACCCCTATAACTTCCATGAAAAGATTTAGTAAATATTTAAAACATGAAATAGTAATAATTGATGACATATAATTAAACTTACTCATTAATATAAAGGCATAAATAAATTTCTTTTCCCTATTTTTTTCAGGGTGTTAGTGATGTATGATTGGGTTTCATTTGCCTTTGTTCCAATGGGATTAGTATATGCGGGATCTAAGAATCCATACACATTTTCCTTCTCCTCAGTGATAGAGACACCATTCAAAAACCTACAAGTTATTAGTTAAAGCATAATCAAAAGCTAATTTAACACAAAGTAAATTGAAATATAGGTAAAGATATTTACATAAAAAAAATTGAATTATATTTATATTGAGCTTCTGATCCCCAGCTACAAATTCTAACAAATCTCACATGTATATGTACAGTGACAACTCAATATTTATTTCAAAAAACGTATCATCCCATGGAATTTCCAGAGGGTCTCGACCAATCTGTTTAACAACTACAGTTAAGAAGCTATAGGATCGTCAATCGGAACTTGGTTTCCGACAAGGTTTCTACAAAATAAAGAACATTATCAAATTAGATGTAATATATAAATATCAATTAATATAATGAAATGAAATTATTACCAAAGGTTCTAGCATAATTCGAATGAGGTTTCTAGGCCAGACTACGAATGCCTGAAATGCATCGGCCACAGTTGTTACCTCATCTGAAGGTAGTGGAACATGAGCATCAGGTACTCGTACTCTATCAACTGTTACCTTCGCCACATTAGGTGGTGGCCTCTTGATAGACTTTTCCAATGGCCACCACCTGAGGAAGCATGTTGCCCTCTACCAATAGCTCACATTGGCTCGTCTGCCCAATGAAATCCTCCTCTTATGTTGTAGGAGTCGCACAACTCCCCTTTATGCTCTTAGAAGCGGAACTAAGAAGCGTCTCAATCGTCGGCTCAACACAAAGTTGTTGCGATAGTAATTCCTGTCGCAACTCTAGCCGCATCCGATCAACCTCCTTTCTCATCTCCTCCATTAATTCTTGATGTATCTTACTCATCATTTTTGCTTTGGTCTCTTGGGGAGAGGAGGATAAGTGTCATGGTGCAACTCCAAAATATAGTTTAACTCCAACCCGTTTTCCAACTGCACGAACACGACCACAGTGCTCAGGTTGTCCAATTGCTTCAACCAGGATATCACGACGAACTTCAGGGAAACAATTACCCTGGGCGCTCAAGGAATCATGCAAGAGACCAAAATCATATTAGTTTTTAATATAATAATGCTTTAAAATAAATGCACCCGACTTTTTAATTAGAGTCCTCTTCCATTTTACATGGAGCAAAAGGTGGTGATGGAAGAGAAGTGACCCCTGTATCAATTTCAGATCCAGTCCCCTGTCTAGATTGCTCATTTTCCTCCATTTGTGATTGTTCAAGTTTTCGATACCCGAACGAGACAGTACGTGCTTGGTAACATTCTTTAAAGCTATCTCTTGAGCTTTCTTCCGACGATCCTGTCATAAATGAAATAAACAAAGTGAATTAACTAGTGTTAAGTTATTGATGTTATATAAACAAAAATAGTTAAGTACATTCACTTACCTTTCAAGCTTCACATTCATGGCTTTGAACAAAAACACGTCATGTCTCTTCATCAATATGTTTGTACTTTCAACAAGGATTTTCGCCTTTAAGCTTGCCAAAAATATATTTCATCGTTAGTGTTGACTTAAACTGACAAAATTTAAGTCCGATATTGGATATAATGTTTGATTGAAGCGATTCCACATTAGGATTTTAAAATTTGCTTGCAAAATAATATCATCAAATTAAAATTAATCAATGAATATTAAAAAGCATGTTCTGATCATCCTTTGACACATCATCCCAAGAATTAATCAAAATGGAGAGCCTCTCACGAGAAAGAACTCTAAGATAGTTGTTAAACGTCTCAGCATTTGGACCAAAAGCCAATCCAGTGTTGATATCAATGTCAACACATCTCACCAGCAACACATGGACACCTGATCTTTGCCCTATCATGACCACTATTATTACTTTGTGCAAATTGTATAAATTATTTTACTACTCTTTCGTACTCATCACTTATGCAAACAAAATTAATCCAATTTTGATCCATTATATTCTGGAATAATCATTCAGGTGTTTTCTAATGATTGTTCTATCTCACGCGTTTGCCTAGGGTCAAACACTTCCGGACTCAATACCAACATGATAATTCTATTCTAAACTAACAACTAACATAATATAAATTAATAATAAATACTAAATACACAAATTAAAAATCCTTAAATTAATTATAATATTAAATAATATAAATCTATCTACCATATGATAATTTAATAATTCTATTCTAACATAAAAACAAATATAAATTTTAAAAAATAAAAATTATAATAAATAAAAAATTAATAACATAAACAAAATGTAAAAAATTTAAAACACCACTAACCTTGTGCGTGAAGGAAACGGTGGTGGTGAAGAGTGGCGCAGGGCAGGCAGTGGCGGCGGCAACGGAGTCAGCAGCGACGACACAAGGCGGGAACAATGACGAGGAAGGCACAATAGAAAGCAAATAAAAACTTTCCCAACGAAACAGTGACCTTAGCAGTGGCATAAGACAAAACATAAGAGAAACAGAAAACATACAAAAATCAATGGTGAAGAAGAAGAGTGGAAGACAATGCTTACCAATGGCACGAAGACAATGCAAACAAGAGAGGAAGCAAAGAACAGAGGATGCACAGAAGAGCAAGGAAGTGCAAGAGAAAGAAGAGTATGAAAACGTAAGTGGTGCGATTCTAAGGTAGGGTAAAAAAGGATTTACGAATGCGGCTATTTGTAAAAGCCACATTCATAAATCAAACGCTTTGATTTAAGAGTGCGACTATTTGTAATAGCCGCATTCTTAAATCAAGTAATAGTCGCACGGGTCTTTGTTTTAACATTTTGTACTAGTGTATGTACGTATTCTAGTGCATATTACAAATCCTTCGTGCATATCTACAATATCATATTTTCTTTTGACTTTCTTCCCTGTTGCATTTTAGTTTTATTGCATAAGGTTACATTTCTTCTCCATGTTTATTCTGTTGAACTTGAAGCTTAAATGTCTCCAAATCTATGAAGTTTGCTTGAAGACTAGCTTGTTGCTTGTGGGGCATGGATTCTGGGTAGATTAGAATTTTTCAATCCACTCTTAACTTGATCCAAAACTAAATCAATCATGTTCTTTAAAGAAAAAATGTTTTTCAAAGTAAGTGAAAAACAACCTGTTGATTTGTCGTTTCAATCGGTTGTTTTACACTTGGTAGTTTTGGAAAGGATTTGAAAAGGCTGAAATTGGCTAACCTCACAGTCAAAACCATTTCAATCGATTGATTTGCACTTTTAATCAATTGATTTTGTGAAAACATAATAGAATTGGTTAAATCTGTTAAAACTATTTTTGCTTATTTCAAATATGTTTTGGCCCTTGATTGATAGTCTGAAACGACTATTTTTAAGGCTATATAACTGGTTTTTAAATCTCTAATTTGAGAGAGAGATCAGATTACAAAAGATCAAAGAGATTTTCAAAAGATTGCAAGATTACTAAGAGCTATGCATTGGTTAAGAGTGGAGTAGGTTCTACTGTATTCATTTTTGTATCAGGTGTGATCCTTTCTGTTCTTTGTTGTTCTTTAACTCATTTTGTAAAAGTGTGAGAAACTGGTGTCTACAGTTAGAGAGTGTTATGACCTGTAGTGGTTGTTTTTCAAAGAGGGTGAGTGTTGTTGAAGGGTTCAAGATCACCTCTTTGGTGCTTGTGTTGTGTAATCTGTATTTGATTGCTTAGTGAAATACCCAGGGGTTTCTAAGGACTGGATGTAGCTCAGGTTAAGAGTGAACCAGTATAATCCTTGTGTGTTCAATCTCTCTATCTCTCACTACTTATAAAATCGTTTGATTTGTGATATTTCAAAGTACTGATAAAAACAATCGATTGATTTTCTAGAATCAAATTAAAATAGTTTTGTTCATTGGCTTATCTGATTGCTTCTTCTATGATTTTGCATTAATATTCATTCTTGCCTAGAATTTGCAAAAAAAATTCAATAAACAATTCGCCCCCTCTTGTTTAAAGGCCTATAATTCCATCATATTCTTGTGTTTCCAGACAAGTACAATAAAGCTCTTTAGCATTAGAAATGCCTTCTTTATTCCTTTTTCATATGGGAGTGGATTGAAAGACTTCATATTATGGTCATTCTTTGAGGGGGTAGATGATAGTTAGTAAAGATGTTGTGCTTGATATGGGAGAAGGAGATGGTGAAGTTTGTGAAGTAGAACCGTGTCCACAACAAGACTTAAATGAACTTTTCAGCAATTCTGACCTACTGCATTATTCAGGGAGGATGAAGATGATGAATTACTAAATAAGGACAACAATGATGATGAACTTCATGAAAATAAATCAATGTCATAGTAATAATAACCTCAGTTTAGCTGTACTATTAATATGTTCATTCATCTACCATGTGCATGTATGAAGCCTTTTATATATCTTCAATTTTAATATATCTTCACATTTAAATTATCTTGTTGGTTACTTCATTTTTATGTGCAGATATGCCTAAACCTAAAAGGATCAAGAACTTGCCTAAACCTAAAAGGATCAAGAACTTTCTTAAGTCAGTTGCTGGTTCAGACAAATCTGTGGCCAACTATGTAAACATTAATGTTAAGTCTTCTACTACACAGGACCAGACAATAACTACTTTTGCAAGTCCATTTGGATCTCCACTACCACAAGCATCTCAATTTATACACCAATAAACCACACACTTACACAACCACAAACTTCACAACTTCCACAATCACAAGCTTCACAAGTTCCACAACCACAAACTTCACAAGTTGAACTTTGAAGATACATTCACCGTCTAATGCTCAATTAATCCACTAATTATTCAAGGTTTTGCAAATTATAAATCAAAGAAAATACAAAGAAAATTGAATTGAAAAAATTTAGAAATTATTATTTTATGCAATCCTTCTTTTCTTTTTGGCACTCCTTCTTTGTGTAAGTGTTTAAGCTCACTTGTTGTTGTCCTCTTGCTCAACCTCTCAAGGATATTCAACTTTAAGAATTCAAATCAGCACCTACTAAGTGATAAAGCTCTCACCAAAGATGTTAGCTCCAAACTTAACAATGCACCTTTGAATTACTTATCCACCAAGAAATGAGGTCAACAAAAGTTAGAGCAACAAAAATCAATTTGAAATTGGAATACAACAAAAGGAGTTGATATATGACAACTTGAAAGAGTAATAGAACAAAAATTAACAAGCAAAAAAAATAAGGTACACAATAAAAGGATAGCACACAAATTGAACCTAATGAACGACACTAGAATTGGATTAATAAAACCAAAATAATACTACTGGAATTTTGAGGTTTCAAATGCGTGACTTAAAAAATTTATGCTGAGCTGGATCTTTTAAATTTTAATTTTAATTTTAAAATACAGACACCTCAAGATCTTAACTAACTTTTGGCGCTGAAATCATGCTAAAAGATTGCATCAATTATTTATGATACATTTTTCAAATCTGATGCCACTTCACCGTTTATTTCGCGCTAGAATTGCACACTGTTTTAATTTGATTTATCATTTTTTTTATATTTCGAATTTTGCTTCACTTTTTTTTTGCACTATTCTTCTAACACCTCAATCTATTTATATCCAGAATTTCATAATTTTTCTCCAACGAATTTTAATTTCATAAACAGAAACAACCATCACAGAATATAGAATCCTAATCTAGAATTAAAAACAGTTTTAATAAACTTCAAAAACACAATAGAATTGATGTATAGGAACTTGTGTGGATCTAACACACAAGTATGAACTCAAATCTAAAAATTAAAATGCATCAAAGGATCAAGCACAGAATTATAAATCTGGACTCAAAATTAAAATCAATGAACCAAAATTATCAAGAAAATTACTACATAGAAGTGATGACAATTTAGGGTGTACATGACTTGAAAAAACATATATGGATTCAAAAATCAAAATGACTCAAACACAACAATATGAACCGATTAAAATTGCAAGAAAGACTCAAATCTAGCAAAATTAAAACAACAACATCAAAACTCAAAGGAATTCTACACAAAATTGAAATTAAAAGCTCAAGAACAATTTGAACACATTGCACCGATTGGATTTATCCAAACAACATCTAAATCAAAATTAAAATGCAAAAAAACAAGACATTCAAGGATACAAGATGAACAAGACGGAATCATGAAGAACAACACAAAATTAAAATAAAAATAAGAAGGCACACTTAGCTCTTGAAGAACCTAGGCTCATGATACCACTTGATGGAGTATGCCTTCATCCAATTTGCAATTTCTTTGGAGGAGTGGCGGAAGCATCAATGAAGGAAGATGAATAAGGAGCTCATGTAGAGCTTGTGGATTCCTTGAAGGTGCATGCTAGGTGTGGAGAGTGAGTGGTGAGGCCATCTCACTTGGAATAGGTGAAAATTGAAGACTAAATGTCTATCCTAGAGAGGTAGGAGACAAGGAGTGAAATTGACACAATTTTGGCAGCAATTCACTCTATATTAATCTTCGAAATTCATGAACCAAGCACCTCCTTTTATAGCAATGGAGGGCCAGAATTTGAATAGCCAAATACAAATGATATGAAAGCTAAATTCAAATGGAGTTTGCCTTTGAATTTGGCACCTATTTTTGGACATAGCACATGGAGCATGTGATGGAAAGCTTTTAGCACATGTAAAACATGTGGAACATGTGCACTCTTCTCCATGGCTTAGTCATAATCGACCTTGGTTAAATTAGGTGTTTAAGGAACCCTAATTTAACCTAAGTTGGTTTTTAGGTGCCAAATTTCATCTAAGGAAAAATAACAAATAAAATTTCCTATTTTACTTTGACAAAATTAAAATCTTCTCTACACTATTTAAACTAGGATCTAGGCTTCTTCAAACATATAGAGAAATGTTTCTCTGCCATCAGTAGCATCATCCATGTCCTCTTGTATCTTCTTTACCATAGAGCTAGTTGTGGCCCTGATCTTCTAGTTGTTGGGCTTGCACTTGGGCTTATGCTTGGGCCTCTTCCAGTAATTGTTTATGTTTTGATGAGTTGGAGGTCTTCTTGAATATGTTTGTACATTCCTTCAACCTATAGTTGTCCTCTTGATTGGTGGGCCTACAAAAATAAACAAAAGACCAATTAGACCCATATTTACAATTAAATCAATAAACAACCTCTAGGTAGTCGTCCTCCTTATTATATGGTTGTGTGAGGTTGGACGGTTTCCATCAATTTACATGATGAATAGAATCCGTACGTAACGTTCACTTTACATACGGATACAAATCCGTATGTAATAATCGGTATGTAAATGAATAATTTATTGTAGTAAACTCTTGCCCTACAGGGACTTCAATGACTTGATCCAACTTTGCATAAAAGTTGAACAACAAATTTTAAGAAAATGATCAAGTCGCAATGAGAGTACTTATTCTAGTTCCTATACCAGGAAGGAGTATAAGAAGGAAAGGGATGATAGTTTCTTAAAAGATGAATGAAAGTTAGAAACTCCCAAAAACCTAGAAAAAGGAAAAGGTGTGTCCACCCCCCACACCCGCACTAGAGATATTCATTGGTCATATAATATCCCAATGTCCAAATAGGAGAACCATGATCCTAAGGGGTAAGGATGAATATAGTAGCGAAGAAGATGAGTCTAATGGGGGAGAGGAAAAATAAAAGAGTGAGGGGGAATATCCTTGTGAGGGAGAATTATTGATGATAAGAAGAACCCTCAACAATCAACCTAACATGAAACATGAAACATGAAACACAAAGAGAGAACATTTTTCATACAAGATGTAAAATTTTAGAACATACTTGTTCTCTCATTGTGGATACTGGATCTTGCTGCAATAGTTATAACACTAGGTTGGTTGAAAAACTTGATCTACAAGTTATACCCTACCCAAAACCTTATAAACTGCAATGGCTAAATAAAGATGGGGATTTAACTGTAGATAAGCAGGTAAAAGTCAGTCTTTTGTGGGGAACTATAATGATATTGTTTTATGTGATGTAGTACCCATGCAAGCCTGCCATATCTTATTGGGAAGATCATGGCAATTTGATAAGAAAACTACCCATGATGGTCTTACCAACGAGATTACTTTTTTACCCACAAGGAAAAGAATTTTGTACCTTATCCTTTAACACCTTCACAACTGGTAAAGGACCAAGTACAAATGAAAATGAAAAGAGAAAGTGAGAAAAAAAAATCGAAAATCAAGTAATACTCCTTAGGGGCCTTGCTAAAGCATGGGAGAAGAATGCTCATTCCCATAAGGTCATTCAGTTAGAACAAAAAGTGTGAAGAAAATGAAGTTAAAAAAATACTTCTATCTCAACAACCTTCAGGCCTCCTTCTTTGTCAAGGAGCACTTACATGCACTGCCACACTTTCAAAATCTAGTGTTCTACCTCCTAAGGTCAAAATCATTATAAAATAATTTGATGATGTATTCCCTAAGGAAGGACCAATTGGACTTCCACCTTTCAGGGGCATAGAACATCAAATTGATTTAGTACCAACAAAACAAGTACAACACATAGAACATCAAAGGACTTCCACCTTTTGGACTGAGTAATTCTCCTAGAACTTTCATGAGGCTTATGAATCATGTCCTTAGGGATTGTATAGGTAAATATGTATTAGTTTATTTTGATGATATCTTAGTGAATAGTTAGAGTCTAGAGTCTCACCGATGTCATATTAAGGAAGTATTATTAGTTCTTAGGAATAATAATTTGTTTGTTAATGTAAATAAATGCACTTTTTGTGTAGATAGTGTAGTGTTTTTAGTTTTCATAGTTAACAAAAATGGGGTTCGTGTTGACCCCAAGAAAATCAAAGCTATTCAAGAGTGGACCTCACATAATGTAAGAGATGTTAGGAGCTTCCATGGTTTAGCCATTTTTTATATAAGATTTGTTAGGAAAGAAAGACACTTCATTCTATTGGACAAAGAAACATGAGAAAGCCTTTCAAAGGTTGAAAGCTCAACTAACTAATGCACTCATTTTGGCTTTACAAAACTTTTCAAAAACTTTTGAGCTAGAGTGTGATGCATCAGCAGTAGGCATAGGTGCAGTGTTATTGCAAGGTGGGCACCCAATTGCATATTTAAGTGAAAAAATACATGGTGTAGCCCTCAATTATCCCACCTATGACAAAGAGCTTTATGCACTTGTGAGGGCTCTGCAGACTTGGGAACACTATTTGGTTTCAAAAGAATTTGTCATTCATAGTGATCACGAGTCTCTAAAATATTTGAAGGGTCAACATAAGTTGAACAAAAGACATGAAAAGTGGATGGAATTTCTAGAGAAATTTCCATATGTTATCAAATACAAGAAAGGCAGTACAAATATTGTGGCAGATGCTCTATCTCGAAGACATGCCCTCTTTTCTAAACTTGGAGCCCAAATTCTTGGATTTGTAAACATACTTGAACTTTATAAAGAGGATCCGAATTTTGCACCCACTTTTGCTAAATGTTAACATAGAGCACAAGGGGGTTTTATGTTTCTGAGGGGTACTTGTTTAAAGAATGAAAATTTTGTATACCTCAAGGAACACAGAGAAAACTCCTTGTGAAAGAGTCACATGAAGGAGGACTCATGGGCCATTTCGGAGTTGATAAAACTCTTGAGCTTTTAAAAGGATAATTCTTTTGGCCCCACATGAGAAAAGAAGTTCAAAGACATTGTCATACATGCATTTCATGTTTAAAAGCTAAATCTAAGACAATGTCTCGTGAACTTTACACTCATTTACCATTTGCTTGTGATCCATGGGCTTCCTAGGACACAAAGGGGTTTTGATTCCTTTTTTGTCGTTTGTCGTAGTGGATAGCTTTAGCAAGATGGCTCATTTTATACCCTGCCATAAAGTGGATGATGTTAACAACCTCTCTAACCTCTTCTTTAGAGAAGTGGTAAGACTTCATGGTTTACCTAAAACCATAGTTTCAGATAGAGATCCTAAATTTGTTGGGCATTTCTCGATAACTCTTTGGGAAAGGCTATGAACTAAGTTGAACTTTTCAACATCTTGTCATCCTCAAATGGATGGACAAACATAATTTGTGAATAGATCTCTATCAACTATGCTTAGGTTAATCAAGAAAGAGGACCACAAATCTTGGGATGAGTACCTTCCTCATATTTAGTTTTCATATAATAGAGTGGTCCATAAGACTACTAATATTTCTCTATTTGAGGTTGTATATGGGTTTATTCCTCACACTCCTTTGGATTTCTTACCTTTACCTAATCCACAAGAATTTGTGCATAAGGAAGGGGTAACAAAAGCCGAGTTTGTAAAGAAATTGCATGAGAGGATTAAAAATCAAATACAAAAACAAACAGAGAAATATATAAAAGATAATAATAAGGGGAAGAGAGAGATGATTTTTGAAGAGGGAGACTGAGTTTGGCTTCATCTTAGAAAATATAGATTCCTTAGTCAAAGGAAGTCTAAGCTTAGTCCTCGAGGAGATGGTCATTTCCAAGTTCTCAAGAGAATCAACAATAATGCTTAATAGTTAGACCTACCTGAATATGGAGTGCATGCTACCTTTTATGTTATGGATCTAACACGTTTTGCAGGTAACACAAATGAAGAGGAAAAGACATGTGATTTGAGGACAAATCCTCTTCAAGGGGGAGGGGATGGTGGCAGAAGGCCCAGCTCAAAACCAATCACTACAACTATGGCAAGGAGGATACAAGGAGATTGGAACTCTGCTACTGATGATAGAGACACCCTTTTATATGTGTTCAAAAAAAGTCATAACCTAGTGTAAATTTTCTAGAGTAGAATTTATTTTCTTGCTAAATTTAGAATAGGAATTTTACTTGAAATTTTTCTTAAGTAAAATAGGTTTAAGGTTAGGCATCTAAAAACCAACCTAGGGCATTAAGGCTTCATTCAAGCTCACATTTAACCTAGGCCAGTCATTTAGACCTAAAAATGTCACATGAAGCACACTTGAACATGCTTGCAATGTGACTCATTTTAGGCACTTAATTCAAACATAATTAGTTTGAATTTTCCCTCTCAATTAGTGTAAGCTTGGCCGGACCTCTACCCTATATAAAGAGGTGCTTGGCATAGATTTTAATTATGCTCCATAATTGCTAGCCTAATCACTCTCTTGTTTAAACCTCTATAGGATAGACACCTTTGGTCTTCTTCTCCATCTCTTCAATATGACCAAATCAATCACTTTTCCTACTCTTCATGCACCTACAAGAAAACTATAGCTTCATTGGAACTATCCTTGATCCACTTCCTCCATTAGCTTCTGCCAATTCCTCACAAAATTCAAGCAAGAAAGCAATTCGGATGAAGGCACTATCAGCTAGTGTCAATATATTGGTACGCTTTTCTTTAACATGTGACCATGCTTTATTTTTTTACATGTGATCAAGTTCTCCATCCATAGTCTCATAATTATATGATTGTATACAAAGTAAGAATTTTATTTAAAGATATAAATTAGAAAGCAATATTTTTTTGGTAGCACTAAGCAAATAATTTTGTGCACTTAAATTAGTGAAATATCCTTGTTGAAATCTTAGATGAGTGGAACAGGAAACCAAAGCACAACCATTAAAATTAAAAATGATATGCTAAAAGCCTTTGAAACTCGTAGCCAGTTCTGGCAGAGTCTTTGCAGATTATCCATCTTTTTTTTTATCACATTAACATCAACAATCTTCAAAAGTTCCCCTGTTTTTGAAATTTCCTTGCCTTCTTTTTCTTCCATCAAGCTTCTCACAGCCTTAGAAATTTCTTCTCTGTCAATTTTATGTGTACACACCAAATCTTAAAATATTATTAATTCTTGATGTCAACGTAGCGAAACTGTTTTCGGGATACGCTTTTCTTTAACATGATACCATGTTTTATTTTTTTACATGTGACCAAGTCCTCAATCCGTAGTCTCATAAGAATAAAGTTTTTTAACACAACAAATAGTAAAAAAAAATACTCTACATTTATTTATTAGAATAAAATATTATATTATAATAAAATTATAATTTAGTTAAGTGTCAAATGATTGTATAGAAAGTATAAGAAAAATGTTTAAAGATATACATTAGAGAGCAATTTCTTTCGTAGCACTCAACAAATGAGTGTGTGCACTTAAATTAGTGATTATACATATTAGTTAGGATTGTTCAACAACATATATAACGTAGGTGTCCACATAATTTAATTAGGTAACCACTATTTTGTAACTACATAACTTAAGTTCATAACAAGTGTATAGTCATTCCTGAATTGCTTCGTCTTCTACGATGAAGACATATTTAGGAATCTCCCATAAAAATGTTACATTTATTTTTTTTATCAAATCTAGGGATTTAAGGACGTCAACAACCACAGCCCAATTACCACTGTCTTAGACACGAACAAATGCAACTCTCCACCACCACAAACCACGCCATTGCCAGCCTCCGAAAGAAAAAGAAAAACTAACACACACGAAATGGAGAGGGAAAATGAAAGAGAAAACGATTTAGAATAATGGAGGAAAGAGATAATGTACTTCACATTTTTTATTTTCAACAGAACTTTATGATCTTTAATTTTATGAGAACCTACCAAATTTTAAAATATTATTACTTTTTACATGTATTGGTTATAAGTTGATATCATATCAACGTAACAAAAGTATTTTAAATTAGAATAATTATACATTTACAACCCACATTTTTTATATCAAGAATTAAAATTGTATATGTTCCTACAAGATTAGAACCCTGCAAAACACTTCTTCTTGTTGCAATCTTCTCGTCTTCCTGGTCTCTCGGTTGGGCTCTGGTCTGAACACGATGGGGGGTGCCTGCGAAGACACTCTGACGATCAAGTCAGTTCGAGAGTTAAGTATCAAAGGAGTAGGGAGTGAATAGTTACCTCGAGTGTTGTGCCTCTTCCTCTATTTGATTGTTATGGGCCTGCTTTTGAGTCCAATTGAAGGCCCAATTGCACCTTGATCATGCTTTGCGTTTAATCTGGTTTATTCTCGTCTAATAACGTGTTTATCTGTAATCTTAGTCGGCTAGTCAGCTATCCGGCCATCCGGTAGTACATATGCCCCCCAGGCTCGAATGCAGTCAACGTAATGTAGAGTCTGATGAACTTGGTGTTGCCTTCGGAAGTTTTTTGTGGTCGACAAGTCGTGTAGCCGATAGCTAATGTGAGTGAGTAGCTTAGCGACTTCCCATGTTGTGTGCCATATGTCCGAGAGCGCGAGTGAGGAATGGTCGTTGTACTTGAGGCGCGTGAGCGTAACAGTGCAAGGGGAGGAATGGGGAGGAATCTGGGGAATCTCGCATGATCTGGACCGTTAACTAGGGGTTGATCTAACGGTGGGGAATAGCTTTGACGGTTCACCTTCTGGTTTTTCGATGCCTATAAATAGTGGTGGTAGTGTGGAATTTTCTTCTGTGTGATCCGTGAGCTAGCTCTGAAAGCCCGAGAGTCTAGTTATTGGTTCTTGCAATCTTGACTTATCGAGTGAAGAGTCTTTCGGAGGTAACAATGCCTTCTCTTTCGGTTACCAGCTTATTTTCGTCTGTGTCCGGGGGTGCAAGCAATAGGGGGCCATTGGCCACAGATGTCGTTTCTAGTGATGCCGAGAATGTGGAAGGTTCTTCCCATGTAGCCGGTCCTCTGAGCCGAGAGCATATAGAACCAACGATGTCTCAGTCGAGTGGGTATGAGGGTGAAGAGACCCGAGAGGCCGAGTATTTGTGGGTCAATGAGAAAGTCCGTGAGGTGTTTTCGGAGTTCACAAAGGTTTCCATGCTCCAAGATTTTGTGGAAAGTGTAGATGTTGTGTTAGAAGGTGTGCCTAATGGTGCCTTCGCACTCCGTAGGTGTCGAGAGTTCGAGACCGTTTGTCTGGGTAGGGGGAGGGAGCGTAAATATTTCTTTTATTTTTATTCTTGTTTGATTTCGGATATCCATGTCCCCTTTCCTTTCGATACTTTTACAATGGAAGTGTTGCATATCTTAAATGTAGTACCTTCACAACTACATCCGAATAGTTGGGCTTCACTCCAGGCTTTTCGGATGTTGTGTGAGGTGCTAAGTGTTAAGGCAACCACCGGGTCTTTTTTACACTTCTTTGGTACGAGGCCGGGTGACCGAATAGGTTGGGTTTCTTTGGTCGATCAAGCGAAAAATAGCTTCTTTGCTCCTTACACAACTTCTTATAAGAACTTTAAAGGTGGTTTCTTTAAATTTGTCGTTGAGGAGGAAGGCCGACCGTTTTTCTTTGACGGCGAAACTCCCAGGTTCCCTTTCTATTGGACGAAGGATCCAGCGCGCTTCAATGTATGGCTGAGGTCCTTGATGATCGATGACGACCTAGAAGTGTTGTCGGTATTGGACCAACTTCCACGCAAGATTCCAACCTGGTCTCTCGTCCGTGCTTACTTATCGTCCGATAGATGTGTAGATATTGACGGTATGTGATTTTAGTCGTCTTGATGCTTATCTTGCTACGATTGACTTAATCCTTTCATCTGGTGTAGGAATAATGGCAAGCTTGGTTCCACTAGGTGGGAAGAAAGATTACTTTCATGAGTTTCGTTTGAAAAGGCAAGCACGACAGGCCGAGAGAGGAGATGTGCCAGGAGGATCGGCAATGCCGATTGCAGAGGCCGTTATTCCCCTCACCACGGTGCCTGCTGCTGAAACCACCCGTCCTCCCAACCCAAAGAAGAGGAAGGAGGATCATGGGAAAGATTGTGGCAAATCCTCTCGGTGTCATGGGGATCGTTCTTCCTCGGGGAAGTCTCCCAAAAGAGGTCGTCTGGCCGGTGGGTCGAGTTCAAGTGACCCCGACTTCCTTGGTCATGAACTCAACGTGGCCGAGAAGGTCACCGTCAAGCTGAACCCTTATCAGCAAGATGCGTACCTCTCGGTGCGTCCTTCCCAAATGCACGACGCGTTTATGGAGTTGTGCTCTCGGACTCTCGTCCTCGGTAAGCGAATGGCATCAGACTTGATGGAAAGAGATAAAAACGTTGCCGAAGTGGAGGGTCTCCGAGTAAAATTGGATGAATCGGCTTCTAAGTTGCAATCAGTTTTGACTGAGAACACCACCCTCTCGGCTCGAAGCTGAGACTTGGAGGCCCAGATGAAGAAGTGAAAGGAAAGATGTGAGTTGGCCGAGAAGACGGGGAGAGAGATTGCTGAGAAGGCGGATGAAGAGATTCGGGGTTTGAAGGAGAGTCTCTCGGCTATGGCTTTGACCAATCATAGGTTCGAAGAGAAGATAGACAAGCTGTTGAAGGAGCTAGAGGTGGTCAAAGATAGCGTCATAGAAGAACCTGAGCTTGGTTTTAAGAAGGCTCTTCAACATGCGGCTTTCTTCTATAATGTTCCCTTGGACGAAGGGAAATTTGATATCGACAGGGACTTCTATGAGGGTCAGCTTATGCCGATAGACCAAATCCCAAGTTTTACTCAAGTAGAAGTCATGGCTCCTCCGACAGCTTCCGAGGTCGAACACCTAGAGTCTGATACCTAGGTTTTCTCTTTGTGTATGGGTCGTGATTGACTTTTTGCATTTTGTAAACTCGTGACCCCCCCCTTTTGTGTAGACAATACGAATTTGCTGGTTCTTTTGAATATATTTTGAATGACAAGTTATTTTAAGCTTTAATGTCGTCTTTCATTCACTCTTTCTTGATCTTTTCGTACACGCGTTTATTGTTGTTCATATGTTTGATTGCTCTCGGCAATGTCATTGGCCGAGAGGTTTCTTATCGTGCTCTCGGCAGGGATTCACTTGGGTGAATTCTTCCTTGGCCGAGAGGCTTTTTATCGTGCTCTCGGCAGGGATTCACTTTGGTGAATTCTTCCTTGGCCGAGAGGTTTCTTGTCATGCTCTCGGCAGGGATTCACTGGTGAATTCTTCCTTGGCCGAGAGGTTTTTTAACATACTCTCGGCAGGGATTCTCTTTGGTGAATTATTCCTTAGCCGAGAGGTTTCTTAACACTCTCGGCAGGGATTCACTTGGGTGAATTCTTCCTTGGCCGAGAGGGTTTTTATCGTACTCTCGGTAGGGATTCACTTGGGTGAGTTCTTCCTTGGCCGAGAGGTTTTTTATCGTGCTCTTGGCAGGGATTTACTTTGGTGAATTCTTCCTTGGTCGAGAGGTTTCTTATCGTGCTCTCGGCATGGATTCACTTTGGTGAATTCTTCCTTGGCCGAGAGGTTTCTTGTCGTGCTCTCGGCAGGGATTGACTGGTGAATTCTTCCTTGGCCGAGAGGATTTTTAACATACTCTCAGAAAGGATTCACTTTGGTGAATTCTTTCTTGGCCGAGAGGTTTCTTAACACTCTTGGCAGGGATTCACTTGGGTGTATTCTTCC
The DNA here is from genome assembly GCF_000499845.2 of Phaseolus vulgaris. Lineage (NCBI taxonomy): Eukaryota > Viridiplantae > Streptophyta > Magnoliopsida > Fabales > Fabaceae > Phaseolus > Phaseolus vulgaris. The sequence goes on from NC_023752.2 coordinate 24,476,772, forward strand.
TTGGTCGAGAGATTTTTAGATACTTGCGTTAGTGATTTACTAGAAGGTATAACTGATAAGTTTGATTCCATTGAATGCGGTGCCTCGTTAAAACCTTCTTCAATAAAAAAACCTCGGGAAAGAAGACCTCTGGGAAAAAAGATTGAAGGTAGGAAAGAGTACACCTATGATACATATCAACTAAAGTACATTTTCAAATGGCTGGCGTTCCACGTCCTAGGAACCTCTCGGCCATTCAGCTGTTCTAAGCGATACGCGCCGTTCTGAAGATTTTATCTGACTTTGAAGGGGCTTTCCCAATTTGCATTGAACATTCCTTCTGCCGGGACCTTGCGAGCTTCTCCCTTCACCCTTCAAACCAGATCTCCCTCTTGGAACGCTTTGGGTTTAGTCTTTGAATTGTATCTTCTTGCGACTATCCGTTTGCAAGTTTCTTCTCTTATCTTTGCCTTGTCACGCGACTCCTAGAGTAAGTCCAACTCCGTTCTTAGACATTCTTCGTTTATCTTCAGGTTATGGAGTTCTCTTCGGATTGTCGGTTCTCCAACTTCTACTGGCAGCATGGCATCTATGCCGTAGGTGAGGTTGTACGGGGTTTCCCCAGTTGCCGAATGGGGGGTACACCGATAGGCCCAAAGAACTTCCACGAGTTGTTCTACCCACTTACCTTTTGCACTGCCGAGTCTTTTATTTAATTCATTCAGGAAGACTTTGTTGGCAGATTCAGCTTGGTCGTTAGTTTGTGGGTGTTCCACAGAGCTTGTCTTGTGTTGAATACCCAAGCTTTCATAGAATTTAGCCAACTTCCGATCCGTGAATTGTCTTCCATTATCCGTGAAGATGGTGTGCGGGATTCCAAACCTGCAAACGATGTCCTTCCATACGAAACTCTGGACTTGTCTAGCCGTGATGCTTGCGAGGGGTTCTGCTTCTATCCATTTTGTAAAATAATCAATTGCTACTAACAAAAACTTCCTTTGTCCAGTTGCTCGCGGGAAAGGGCCTATTATGTCCATTCCCCACAAAGCAAATGGCCAGGGAGAGCTAATGCTTTGGAGATTGTGGGGGTGAAGATGGATTAGTGGGTCGTGCTCTTGGAAACATACGCATTTCTTCACAAAATCAGCGCAATTAGTTCTCAGTGTCGGCCAATAGTACTCGGCCCTCAGGACTCTGGTTGCCATCGTTTGTGCTCCATAATGTAAGTCACATGCTCCTTGATGCAATTCTTGCAAAACGTATTCTGCCTCTGCTTTCGAAACACATTTGAGTAGTGGGGTCGAGAACGCTCTTTTATATAAGTCTTCCCCTATTATGACAAATCGGGAAGCTTTCTTTGCGAGAGACAAGTCATGGCCATCTTTCCCTTCTTCCCGGTCTTTGTTTACTTTTTTCATGTCGGACACCCAATCTTCCTCTCCTTGCTCCGTTACCATGCACTCTCCGACGGGGACTGATGGAGCCGATAAGGTTTGCTGGATGACGGTGGCATGTCGGCCTTTCATCTTAGCGGTAGCCAGCTTTGACAGGGTGTCGGCTCTAAGGTTGTTTTGTCGTTTCACATGGCTTATTTTGACGCTTTGAAACTGGCTGATGATGTTAACAACTCTGTGATAGTATTTCAGGAGCAGAGGATCTTTAATTTGGTAGTTCGCATTGATGTGTCCGACCATGAGCTGCGAATCTGTCTTGCATTCTATCTTGCGGGCTCCCACGTCCCTAGCCAACAATAATCCAGCTATGAGGGCTTCATATTCTGCTTGATTGTTGGATGTCTGGAACTCAAAACGTAAAGATTTCTCGACTTGTATGTTCTCTGGTCCTTCTAGAACGATTCTGGCTCCTCCTCCTTTCTTACTCGAGGAGCCATCGACATGCAGCGTCCAGGTGGTTTCGAGTTCTTGACATTGTTGCAATTCCGACGTGAAGTTTGCTAAGCATTGGGACTTGATAGGTCCTTGTGGTTCGTATTTGATGTTGTATTCAGATAACTCGACTGACCAACCAATCATTCTTCCGGCCAACTCGGGTTTCTGCAAAATCTAATTGATTGGGAAGTCAGTTCGCACTATGATCTCGTGGCTTTGAAAATATTTTCGGAGTCTTCTGGAAGCGTGGACGAGAGCTAGAGCTACCTTCTCAATCACTTGATATCTGATTTCGGTGTCTTGTAGCACTCGGCTTACGAAGTATATTGGTTTTTGTTCTGTTTTGCCTTGTATGACGGTGACACTTACAGCTTCCGGCGATACAGCCAAATAGACCAGCAAAGACATTCCATGGACAGGTTTGCTCAAAATGGGCGGCTGTGCCAATGCCCATTTTACGATTTGGAAAGCCTCTTCGCAACTTTCATTTCACACGAACTTTTCTGCTTTCTTCATGAGCTTCAAAATTGGTCTGATTTTATCCACCAGCCTAGGCATAAACCTGGACAATGATGTCAACCTCCCTACTAGCCGCTGGACCTCTTTCAGGTTATCTGGACTTCTCATAGTTTCCAAAGCTCGGCATTTGTCAGGATTTGCCTCGATTCCTCGGTTTGTCAAGATAAAGCCAAGGAACTTGCCCCCTTCCACTCCGAACACACATTTTTTTGGATTAAGACGCATGTCATACTTTCTTATCTGCTGGAAGACCTCGGCTAGGTCATTCGCGTGTTGCTCGACACTATCAGATTTTACGATTATGTCATCAACATATACTTCCATAGTTTTCCCAATCTGCTCACGGAACATTCGGTCCATCAACCTTTGATAGGTTGCTCCGGCATTCAGTTTGCCAAAACACAAAGCAAAAACAGCAGCACCAGAAAAACAATCGGTTGTTTCGCAGAAACAATCGGTTGTTTATACCAGTTTGCAAATATCAAAATTGAATTTAAAGAGATTAAGGATAGAAAGAATGCACACAGAAGTTTATACTGGTTCACTCTAAACCCAGAGCTACATCCAGTCTTCTCAGAAACCACTGAGGAATTCCACTAAGCAATCAAACCTAGATCACTTACAACACAACCAAGAAAGTGACCTTGATCCCCTCAAGACACACACTTCTCTTGGTCAACACACCAACACTAAGAATGTTGATCTTGATCCCCTCAAGAACACACAACACTTCTCAGCAAACACACAAAGTTCTTTTAACAGATACAAGGATTACTCTTGTTACAGAATGAAATCTGAAATCAATACAAGAGAAAATCCTATCTCACACTCTTTGATCAAACTCAATCTCTAAGCAATCTCAACTCTTTCAAAATCTCAAAACTTGTGTTCTTGTAAAAAACAAATATGTTTTACTATTTTATATTCAAAGATGTTTGTTATCAAATCTTAACAAACTTTTCATTGCATTTAAAGATTGGTCAAAGCATTAAAAATTGGAGCGTAAACAGTTAGAAAATCATTTAATGCTCAGTCAAAGCACAAAACAGTTTTTTGTTATGGTACCAAAAAAAACAATCGATTGTTTCCACGAATCAATCGGTTGTTTTGGTTTTGACAGCAAGGTAACCATAAAAACAGTTTTCAACCTTTTCTAAAAACACCTAAGTATAAAACAATCGGTTGTTTCGACAAAACAACAGGTTGTTTTTCACTTAGTTTGAAAAACACTTTTCTTTTAAAAAGATTGAGAATGCCTATGTTGTGGATTCAATCAAGAGTGCATTACAAACACAATCTACCCTAGATCCTATCTAAGACAGCTCAACAACAGCAAGCACAGCCTAGCCTTCAACATCCTTCAAAGGGTTTTGGATTCTTCAAAGCTTGAACACCACTTGGATCAACAATCTCCCCCTATTTGATGAAGACAAATCCCTGATGCTTGTGTTGTACCTGATTGAATATGAAGCAGATCCTGCAAAACACAGTTTTAAGCAAAGCATAGAACTTCTGATATTTGGTTAGCACAGAAACAAATATAGAAATTCAGAGCATAATATCAAAGCAACCAACAAACAAATATAAGAGCAAAAACCTATAAGGTTTAGGAGAGGCTTTTATTAATGAAGGAAGAGGTCATTCACCCACACATTTGAAGTTCTTCCTTCTAGTCTTCTCAAAATTTAAAGAAGACATAAAATAAAGAGAGGACCAAGCCTAAAGCCAAGGAAGTCTACAAGCTTTCAAGAATAGGCTTCAATTAATGTCTCTCCTTATGGTTTCTTTTGTATAAATTTGTAAATAATATAGAATAGTGTTTAGGTAGGTGCTAAGAGGGAAACCTAAAGATACCTCTTTTTGTAAAGCATCTTTAGACATTAGTTTAGAACTTTCTAGAAGTTGACCCTTCATGTCTCACTATAGGCGCTAGAAATGGGTAGCATGCAAGGGACTTTTGGTTAGCTTGTTGTGTAAGCTTTGTAAACTTCATGACTGGTTCTTCTCCTATATAAGGAGGGCTTAGGTCCTTCTAAGTACAGAATTGATTTTTGAAGTAATGAAACTCTCCCAAATTGGTGATTGAGTGAGTGAGAATTGTCTTCTCCTCTTCCTAGTCTCATCTTGAGTGCCTTGGTTCCTCAAGTGGCGGCAATTCACATTTATCTTGGAGCAATCACACTTCAAGTGGCGTGTTCATCAACCAAGAGCTTCAACCACATAAGTCTTCTTTCTTTTCCATCTAATTCTTCCATCTCCATGTCTATATGAACTCTTAAAACATGTCTTAGGTCCTTTCTTGCATTTCTATTCGGTGTTTTAGCTTTATTTCTTGTTTTGTTCGGTTCATCTTCTTCTTTGCTGAATATAATCGGTTCATCTTCTTTATTCTTGCTTTTGTTCGGTGCAATTCATTTGTTAGGCATTTTAAACGGTTCATTTGAGTTCTTATGCCTTTTAATCGGTTCAATTGACAAGAAATGGACTTCCATATGAGTTTTGGCTTGGTGGCTCAAGTTTTGGTGAGTTCTTGATTCAAAGAACATTGATCCAATTCTAGAAAAGTGCCTATTCATATTCCAACTCAAGTTGATTCCATAAAATGTCAAAGAATCATCTATATCTTGCAATTGGAATCATATCATGTGGTATCAAGAGTCTTAGGTTTGTTCTTGTTTGTGTTTGAGTTGTTTTGGCATTTTTAATTTAAGAACTTTACATTCTTGTTGTTACCTTTCTGTTTTAGGTTTATTTTTGGGTATTTCTTGTTGTTTTTCTTGTTGTTATTACATTGTCTTTGTGTCTTTTTGATTTGTGAATCCTTATAAGTTTTGTCAAGTCATGTTTCTTCCAAAAATGTTATCAATTCTTTGTGGTCCTTTTGTTGTAATTTTTGTTTCTTGATTTTACGTGGTGCAGTTTTCTGAGTTTGTTTCTTGATCCTTTGATGCATTTTCTGTTTAGTATTGAGTTCATACTTGTTTTTTGAGATCTATACAAGTTCTTAAACATAATTTCTATTATGTCTTTGCTAGTTCTTGAATTCTGTTTTTCATTCCTATTAGGTTTCCTCTGTTTTCTTAAAACGTGCTGACTGTTTTGCCTTATTGTAATTGATTTACTTACTGGAAATTTCTGAAATTCTGGATTTGAGTTCGTCAAAGTGTTATAAAAAAGTAGAAAAAAGTAAGTACTTCAAAATTCAAAGTACAAAAAATATGATAAATAAAATACGAACAGTGTGTAATTCTGCCGAAAAAAATACAGTAATCTGGCAGTGATTTTACAAAATTTATCATAATTAATTGGCTTACTGTTTTTGAGTAATTCCAGTGCCATTATTGAGATAAGATCTTGAACTTTCTGTGGTTACAATTTCATAATCCAGTTCGATTTATATCATTCCAGATAAATCGGTAAACATCACGCACAGTTTGCACAATTTTTTTTTCCAGTAGTTCTACTTTTTTGTTTTCTTCATCTAGTCTAGTGCTTTTCTCTAGGTCTCTTTTGTGTGCCTTCTTTATCATTGAGTACCTTATTTTCTTTCTTGTCTTTTCTTCATTAATCTTTGAGTTTGTCATATATCTTGTATTCCTTTTGTTCTAGCCTTTTCTTGTTACACCTTTTCTTGTTTGTCTTTCATTGTTCTTTGGTTTTGTGGTGCTTAGCTTTGAGATTGAGTGTTGTTGCTTTGACATCTTTCATTTGAGGTTACTAAGGCCTCAAGAGCAGATTGGTTAAGATAAGTATTCTTTCTTAGAGTGATTTGAGTGACTTCTATCTTTCGGCCCTTTGTTCTAGTTGTTTTTTCTAACATTGTTTTTCTTAACATTGTTTGCTCTTGTGTTTGTTGTTTTGTTTTCTAATGGATACATATTCAAGTGCTGAATCTTCAAAGCCACGCTCTACTCATAGGGCTTATGTTCTTAATGAATTGAAAGAAGCAAGGAAGGCTCTTGCTCAAAAGGATGAAGAATTGCAAAGATTAGAAGCACGTTTGGCTAAGATTGAATTGCAACAAGAAGGAGTTGTCCATTCTTTGCATGAGAAACAACCTTCTCCTAGGCATTCTTCAAAAGGTTCTGCATCTGCTCACGGCCATAGAGATGAGCCTAGACGAAGGAGGCATCATCCTCATTCCAATGGGGGAAGCCATTACCGTGACCAAAGACCTCACCAAGAGTCAAAGTCTCAAGTTCCTTTTGTTAAAGTTCCTAGTTTTAATGGGGATAGTGATCCTAATGTCTATCTAGATTGGGAGGCTAAATGTGAACAAATTTTTAACACCTATGAGGTTGAGGAGGACCAAAAGGTGACGTTAGCCGTCCTAGAATTTGTTGATTATGCCATGAAATGGTGGCATAGCTATGTAACAGACATTTGTTATAACAAGAGACCTCCCGTGGTCTCTTGAAACGATTTGGTTGAGTGTATGCGCTTTAGATTCGTGCCACCACACTTTAGGAAAGACCTAATGTTGAAGCTCCAACGGTTTTAACAAGGCACGCTAAGTGTGGATGCTTATTTTAAGGAGTTAGAAACGCTTTTACTTAAAGTTAATTTGAAAGAAAGTGAGGAAGCTATGATAGCTAGGTTTGTAAGTGGCCTAAGAAGGGAAATTCAAGATGTTGTTGAACTTCAAGAGTATTCATCTTTGGGATCTTTGGTTCATCTTGCAATGAAGGTTGAAGCCCAAATTGCTAAGAGAAATGTTTTTAAAAACTCTCCCAATGATGGTTACTACAACAACTCTTGGAAAAATAAAAAATCTTTTTCAAACCTTCCTTCTAAGGATTCTTCTTTCACACCTAAAAAGTCTAAGCCTTCTACTTCTACTCATATATCACCCATCAAATCGTCTAGTAAGAAATGTTTTAAATGTTTGGGATATGGTCACATAGCTTCTAATTGCCCTTCTAAGAGGAATATGTTTGTGCATAATGGGGTAGTAGTTAGTGAGCATGATTCCAATTCATCTAGGCATTCTTCACCTTCTAAGCCATCAAGTGAGATTAAGAGCGAAAGTCCTTGTGAAGGTGACTTATTGATTGTACCGATCGAGTAATCGGAAGTGATGACATGGCAGCAAGCGATAATATAGGCGTGTTGAACGGGACACCTGGCTGACAGAAGGGAAGTACATCGGGAAGTCTGTGTAGTCGCCAATCGTTGATTTGGCGCTCTCCGATCTCTAGTGTGTGTAATTGGCGGTCGCAAGAGTTGCGCCATAGTCGCCATATATGAGTACTAGGAGATCAGGTGGTTAGAGACCGCCAGCAGGGGCACATCGCCGAAAGATCAGGAAAGCTTGCCTAAGGCTTTCAAGGGGTACAAGTACGAAGAAGGCGCCAATGATATGCTTATCACGCAGCAGTGGAGGATGAGGTTATCAGATGATCATTCCCTAGCCAGAGGTCGAGGCAAGGGAACAGTTTCCCAGAGCATGCATGATGTGCAAGAGAAGCAGATCATGATAGTGGCAGGCGAGACCACAAGAAGGTGTGCATGGTGACACCCCGCACTCGCGACTTAAAGGGTCGCGCTCCAAGGAAGTTGTGCACCAAGTTACCCCTTGTATGGGTAACTTAGTCGAATAGCTTGAAGAGTAGAAATGACGCTCAAGTGGAGGGGGCTCCAGATGGCGACACGTGTACAGCTGGATGCGAGCCACGTGTCCAGAGGTGTAACCGTCAGGAGAGAGAAAATGCTCAGGTATATAAGGAACTCTTAACAGACTTTTGAGGTACGCTTTCAGAATACTTTCTAGTACACTGAGATTCACTGTGCACGGTTCCTTGAGTTGAGATATTCTCTCTGAGTTTTTGGTGATTCCGTCACTGACTTGAGCGTCGGAGCGCGATCGGCCGCAGCGGCGCCACTTTGTTTTCTTCAGGTTCTTGCGAGGAATTAGGGCGTGAGGAGCAAAGGCTAACGTGGTGCGAAGCTGATCAAGAGGAGAGACCTTTGACGTGGCAAGACTCTTGCACTCAGGTCAACCAGCTGGATCATCAGGCGCCCACCGTGGGGCCGTGTAAAACGTGTTTCCCATCCACAACGTGAGTTTCTTGAAGTTTCTACAGTTCTTGTGTGGTTGTGTGCTGGTGCAACCATTTTCGAAGCTTTTCACCATTTGATTGAGCTTTCGATCGGTAAATTGAAGCTTTTCACCGTTTGTGCGAGTTTCAATCGGTAAATCGAGGTTTTTACCGTTCGTTCGAGTTTCTGATCGGTGAATCGGGAGTTTTAGTGGAGAAGCGGTAGGTTCGTGTTGAGATTGCGAGTTTCAGTGGAGGTTTTGGCATCCAAATCAATCCCGTGCTGTTGTGGTTGTGTTCTTGGAAGTTCTTTGGAGTTATAGAAGTTTTGACCGATTGGTTGCTGGATCGACCGTTCCGCTGGTGAAGGTTCTGGTTGTCGGAGTTTGATCTGTTGATTTTTCATGAGAAAGATGAGAAGTGCGCGTCCAAGTCCCATTGTTCCAACCGCAGAAGAAGGCGCCATGACCATGGCGCAAATGATGGAGATCATGCACGCGTTGCAAGAGAATGTGGAGGCGTCGCGCGTCCAGCATGCGAAGATGCACGAAGACCTGGTCGCCTCTCAGGCCAGGAATGAGGAACTCAGCAAGGTCACTGAGGAGCTGCGTCAGGCTCTTCACGAGCAGAGAGGACGCGCAACTGTTGAAGAAATTACACCGTCATCGCCGCCGCGCGTCTTCCCGATGCCGTTTGCTCAGGCGATCACGGACACGGCAATCCCTGCGAGTGTGGTAGCTGTGAAAGCTTCTTTCACCGGCGTGGAGGATCCTGAAGCACATCTCACTGCGTTCCACACGCAGATGATGCTGTCAGGAGGCTCAGACGCAGTGTATTGCAAGATGTTTATGAGCACACTCCAGGGAACAGCGCTGGAATGGTTCGTTAGCCTGCCTACAGGTCACATAACCAGTTTCCAGCAGTTCTCGAAGCTTTTCGTCGACCAGTACATCGTGAACAAGGCGCCACCTAGGGTGTCTTACGACCTGTTCGACGTAAGGCAATATCAGGGAGAGTCCCTCAGGGACTATCTGAATCGTTTTGGAGCACAGATGGTCCGCTCGCCTGCCAAGGACGAGGAGATGTTGGTATACGCCTTCAAAAAGGGCGTGCTGCCTGGACCTTTCAGCGAGGCGTTGATTAGGGGCCACCCCGCCACGTTTGCTGAAGTTCGGCAACTTGTTGTGGCCCACATCACCGACGAGAGCGAGGTTGCAGAAAAGAGAGGGAACGTGGCTCCTGCTAGGCCACGGGCCCAAACTAGAATTTAGCCGCAGAGGGTGCTGGAGACGACGGCGGCCAAAAAGGATCAAAGGACTCGCCATCCTTACGATCCAAAGAAAAACAAGGGGAAGGGTCCAGGGCGCCCTAGGGAGTTCAATCGCCCCCCGAGGTACGAGTTCGTCATGGGATTGGTGGACCTGATCGCCATTCCCAACATAACTCCCAGGCTTAAGGCGCCTGCGAAAGTGGACAAGGTGTTGGGACCAAAACCGAACGCATGGTGTGAATTCCACCAAAGTTTTGGTCACTCCCTTGATTCATGCTTGGCTCTGGGTTACCAACTCGACGATTTGGTCAAGAGCGGCTTTTTGAATGACTACCTGCTGGACAAGAGAATGGGGCAAGCGTCGAGCTCTCAGCCGGCGAGCAGTAAGGGCCAGCAGCATGAGATGCCCACTCACGGCGAGATCCACACCATCGCTGGAGGTTTCTCAGGTGGTGGATGTACCGCATCACAGAGGAAGAAATATGCAAGGTCTGTGATGGCAGTAGATGTGTTCGAAGATCACTCGCCAGAAGAGGCTAGGGAGTCAGGAATCACCAGGGCGGTGATCGCCAGTGAAACAAGGCCCAAACCCGTCGAAGAGTGGCTCGAGAGGGAGATCGGGGGCAAGGTCTTCAAGTTGGGAAGATCTTTGGAAGGTGAGATGCAAGACCAGATCGCCAAAGTGATAGAAAGGCATCTGGATGCTTTTGCATGGTCTACTTCAGACATGCCGGGAATCGACCCCGATTTCCTGTGTGACCACCTAGCAATGGACACACAGGTCAGACCAGTGCGACAGAGAAGAAGAAAGTTTAATGAGGACAGAAGACAGGCGATTAGGGATGAAACGCAGAAACTCCTCGCCGCAGGTCATATCAGGGAGATTCAGTACCTTGAGTGGTTAGCTAATGTCATGCTGGTAAAGAAGAGCAACGAGAAGTAGCGCATGTGCGTCGACTTCACGGATCTAAACAAGGCTTGCCCAAAGGATTCATACCCTTTGCCAAGTATAGACGCCCTGGTCGACAGTGCAGCAGGGTGCAAGTTGTTGAGCTTCCTCGATGCCTTCTCTGGGTACAACCAAATTAAGATGCATCCTATGGATGAAGAGAAGACCGCCTTCATGACTGAGAGATCGTGCTACTGCTACAAAGTGATGCCCTTTGGGCTGAAAAATGCAAGGGCCACGTACCAAAGGTTGATGGACAAGGTACTTGCACCGATGCTGGGAAGGAATGTGCAAGCGTACGTAGATGATATGGTCGTGACTTCGTTAGAAAAAAGCAAGCACATCTCAGATCTGGAGGAGCTGTTTACCACGATCGCCAAGTACAAATTAAAGTTAAACCCCGAGAAGTGCATTTTTGGCGTAGAGGCAGGGAAGTTCTTGGGTTTTCTCTTAACTGAAAGGGGAATTGAAGCAAATCCTGATAAGTGTGCTGCCATCTTAGCGATGAGAAGCCCGGCTACCGTGAAGGAAGTGCAGCAGCTTACAGGTCGGATGGCCGCCCTATCTCGTTTCGTGTCAGCTAGTGGAGAGAAAGGTCATCCGTATTTCCAATGCTTAAGGCGAAACAATAAGTTTGTCTGGTCGAAGGAATGCGAAGAAGCTTTCGTGAAGCTTAAAGAGTACCTGGCGAGCCCGCCGGTTTTGTGCAAACCTTTGGTAGGAACCCCTCTCAGGTTGTATTTTGCTGTAACTGAGAGGGCAGTGAGTGCGGTGCTCGCCCAAGATCAAGATCAGGCTCAGAAACCTATCTACTTCGTTAGCAAGGTGTTACAAGGCCCAGAAGTAAGGTATCAGGCCTTGGAGAAAGCTGCCCTGGCAGTTGTATTCTCGGCGAGGAGGTTGTGCCACTATTTTCAAAGCTTTACAGTGCTGGTGATGACCGACTTGCCTATCCAGAAAGTCTTAAAAAAGCCTGATGTAGCTGGGAGGATGGTGAAGTGGGCAGTGGAGCTGTCGGAGTTCGACATCAAATACGAACCCCGAGGACCGATCAAGGGGCAGATTTTCGCTTATTTCGTGGTCGAGCTCTCGTCAGAAGCAGCACGAGTTGAGGGGGACGATTTTCGTTGGGTACTTTCGGTGGACGGATCGTCTAACCAGCAGGGCAGCGGTGCTGGAGTCATTCTAGAAGGGCCCAACGGTGTGCTGATAGAACAGTCCCTGAGGTTTGCCTTTAAAGCTAGCAACAATCAAGCAGAATATGAGGCGTTGATCGCAGGTATCTTGCTGGCTAAGGAGATGGGAGCTAGGGTGTTGATGGCCAAGAGTGACTCATTGTTGGTCACGGGACAAGTAACAGGCGAGTTCCAGGCCAAGGATCCACAAATGGCGGCTTACTTGGAGTATGTGCAGGAGTTGAAAGGTTCCTTTGCCTCGTTTGAGGTGGTGCATGTACCCAGAGAGTAAAATGCCCGAGCTGACTTGCTAGCCAAGCTCGCCAGTTCAGGCAAGGGGGGTAGGCAGAGGACAGTTATTCAAGAACCTCTGAAGACGCCCAGGGCATTTGTGGCAGACCACCAGGTTCTCCAGATAAGTAAGTCGACGGAGAAAGCGGCGAGGAATCACAGGTCCTTAACCCAGGAGACCTTGAGATCGCCGAGAATACGAGCATGTCAAGGGGAGAGGGTGAACGTGGCGCAGGTATGCGCTACGCATAAGCCAGACACATGGATAACGCAATACCAGCGCTGCCTAGCAGATGGCGTTCTCCCGCTGGATCCGACGGAGGCTAGGAAGATAAAGAAGAACTCTAGCAAGTTCACCTTGATCGACGGCGAGCTGTACAGGTTTGGGTTTACGCACCCACTCCTAGAATGTGTGCACGGAGAAAAATGTACAAGAATTATGGCCGAGCTCCATGAAGGTATGTGTGGGAGTCACATCGGGGGTCGAGCTCTGGCTGCAAGAGCTCTCCGTGCAGGTTATTACTGGCCAACGATGAGGGAGGACTGCAAGAAGTATGCTCAATGTTGCAAGCAATGTCAGCAGCACGCCGATTGGCACAAGGCACCCCCAGAAGAGCTGAAGTCAATTTATAGCCCCTGGCCGTTTCACACTTGGGGGATTGACATTCTGGGACCCTTCCCATTGGCGGTCAGGCAGATGAAGTACTTGGTAGTGGCGATTGAATACTTCACCAAGTGGATTGAAGCGGAGCCAGTAGCCCAGATCACCGCACATAAGATCAGAGGCTTTGTGTGGAAGAACCTCGTGTGCCGGTTTGGTGTGCCTAAACGCCTGGTGTCGGACAATGGGACTCAGTTTGCAAGTCACCTGTTGAAGAAGCTGTGCGAAGAGGTGGGAATACAACAGGTGTTTGCATCCGTTGAGCACCCACAAACGAATGGCCAAGTGGAGTCTGCCAATCGAGTGTTGCTGAGAGGTTTAAAGAGAAGACTAGAGAAAGCTAAGGGATCGTGTGCTGAGGAGGTACCCCGCATAGTTTGGGCGTACCATACCACTGAACAGTCAGGAACCCACGAGACCCCGTTTAGCTTGGTTTATGGATGTGATGCGATGATTCCAGTTGAAATCCAGGAAAGCTCGCCGAGATTGCAGAACTTTGTGGCGGAAGACTTGAACGAAGAAAGAAGAATGAATCTGGATTTACTGGATGAGGTCAGGGAGGAGGCAAGAGTAAAGGCCGAGGCAGTAAAAAGAAGGATTGAGCGAAGGTATAACTCTAAGGTAATGCCGAGGCGGTTCAGAGAGGGCGACCTGGTGATGAGGAATGTCCATCAATACGAGATGGAGAACAAATTATCGCCTAAGTGGACGGGACCGTTCAGAATAACCGAGGTGCTCGGGAACGGCGCCTACCGCTTAGAGACGTTAGAAGGAGGGGCGATTCCTCGCACCTGGAACGCCACACATCTCAAATTATATTACAGTTAAAGCCTTGTAAGTAAAGACGAACATGAAGAGATTTACATGCTTTCTGTTAAAACAGTTTCAAGGGGGCACTCTTTTTTCCCTAAGGAGGGTTTTTAATGAGGCCACCCAATAAAGAAGAGTTTTCAAGCTTAAAGTTTCTAAGATTGCATGCTTTCATTTAAAAGTTTTAAAGTCCCCATCGTTTTTCGGCGATTAGCGGCATCAGTTAAAAGATTTAAAGTCCCCATCGTTTTTCGGCGATTGGCGGCATCAGTTAAAAGTTTTAAAGTCCCCATCGTTTTTCGGCGATTGGCGGCATCAGTTAAAAGTTTTAAAGTCCCCATCGTTTTTCGGCGATTGGCAGCATCAGTTAAAAGATTTAAAGTCCCCATCATTTTTCGGCGATTGGCGGCATCAGTTAAAAGATTTAAAGTCCCCATCGTTTTTCGGCGATTGGCGGCATCAGTTAAAGGTTTTAAAGTCCCCATCGTTTTTCGGCGATTGGCGGCATCAGTTAAAGGTTTTGAAGTCCCTATCAATTTTCGGCGATCGGTGGCAATAGTTAAACAGTTTAAAAGACCTCATCGTCTTTCGGCGATCGGAGGCACCAGTAATGATTAAAGACCTCAACGCTCTCGTGCGTCTTGAGGCAACAGAAGAAGTCCTCCTCGCCCTTGAGTGAGTGCAGGTGAGAACAGAAGAAGTCCTCCTCGCCCTTGAGAGAGTGCAGGCAAGAACAGAGGAAGTCCTCCTCGCCCTCGAGCGAGTGCAGGCGAGAACAGAAGAATTCCTCCTCGCCCTTGAGCGAGTGCAGGCAAGAACAGAGGAAGTCCTCCTCGCCCTCGAGCGAGTGCAGGCGAGAACAGAAGAAGTCCTCCTCGCCCTCAAGCGAGTGCAGGCGAGAACAAAGGAAGTCCTCCTCGCCCTCGAGCGAGTGCAGGCGAGAAAGTCCTCCTCGCCTTTAAGCGAGTGAAGGCAAGAACAGATCGAAAGACCTCTTTGCATAAGCAGATTGAGGCAAGATTAAAAGTCCTCAATGCATCCAAGGGGGGCGGGGGGGGGGGGGGGGGGGAGATGTACACCCTGGGCAAACTGGGGCACCAGAAAAAGTCCTTCTCACCTCGGAGTGAGTTCAGGCTAGATGAACTGAAAAGTCAGAGGTGTTCGTGACCTTAAACGGCGGGAAGGGAAGGTTGATGGAACAACGCCTTTCCCCCTTTAAGTGAAACATCAATATTGGCCCAGTAAGACCAGATAAAGCTTCCACGCTTGCAGGCAGTGCGAAGGTAGATAAAATCCCTCTCGACTTAAAAAAAGTTCAGATCATTGTTCTAAAACTCAGGGAGGTAGAGAAGGATCCGAAAGGCGCCTCTACCCCCAGATGAGGGCACAATGATCAAGTTATGAAAGTAAGAAAGACTGCATCGCCAGAGCCCTACGGCGTGAAGGTTGAGATAGCGAGTGGGCTGTACGACGATCAGTTCCAGGCGATAACAGGAGTAAGAGGTCACCTCGCTTGGCAGATCAGGTAAACTGTATTTTAATACTAGTTTGAGTTAAAACCTGCTGCCTTGTAAGTGATTTATGCTAAGGTTTGTTGCCTTAAAGTTCACAAGTTGTGTTAAATATCATCGCTTAAAGAGTTAATAGTTGCTCAAGTTTACTTAGAGTTAACAGTTGGATAAATTGTTATAAGATTAACAGTTTACTCATGTTAAAAGCAGTGTATGAAGGGTTGAGCCCGAGTATTGCTAAGTTAATGCAGTTGAGTGAGTTTCACTGGTTACGCTAGTTAACCCCACAACAAATAGAGGCAAAAGCATGCAAGGTAAGAAGAAAGACGATATTCAGGAAATGAAAATTATATAAAGCAACGTCAAAACAAGTCTATACACAGATAGCTATTACAAACAAAAGATGAACGACAAGTTTCAAAGAAGAGGTGATGGGGAGAGGCAGTTAGTCTTCGGAGGGTACAATCTTCCCATCCACCACTTCGTTGCAGATCGACACCATGGAAAGGTCGAGCTCAGGGTATTGGTATGCTACTTGCTCCAGAGCGGCGTCGAACCCGGCGGAGAGGACTTGAGCAGCGTTCTGCTCGAGCTCATGAGTTTGCTTCTTCAGACCTTCTTTCTCCTCATGAGATCGAGCAAGTTCTTCAGCAGCTTTTTTGCTCTCGTCCCGAGTTTGGGCCAGCTCTGCAGCGATCTTTTTGGTCTCCTCGCGAGCTTCGGCGAGCTCGGCGAGAGCCTTGTCCCTTTCATTCTCGACCTTCCCCAGGAGGACCTCCCTATCTGCCGACCTTTTCTCAAGTTTTTCCACCAGGGAAGCTTCAGCTTTTCGTGTAGCCTACATATCTACAACCTTGACCCTGTATGGAACCAATTTGCTCTCCAGGTCGATTTTCTCTTGCAGCTGGGTGTGCAGTTTTTTGCGCAAATCGGAGGCCTCCTTGCGTGTGTTCCTTAGCTCAGCGTCCAATGCATCCTCCAACCTTGAGTGTTCCATCTCAGTCATCAACAAGTTGCAAGTGAGCTTCTCCGCCTCAGCCCTTATCATAAGATTCGATTCCTTGAGCACGGAGTTCTCCTCTTGGAGCTTCTTGAGTGAGGCCTTCACAGCTCTTGATACGAGCAAAGGAAGATCTTCCGCCATAGCCTTCAGTTGGGCTGTGAAGGGCCTCAAGGTCTCTTCGAAGGAAGCTGGGAGGCTTGAGGCTAATGCTTGAGGCGCTGGTGGAGTTTGATGTTGGCTTTCACCACCACCCTCTTGAGCTTGTAAAGCAAGGGGGGTTTCTAGGCGCGGTGGTGAGGTCGGAGATTCTGTTATGAGAATTGGCGAAACCTGAGCGCCCTCATCTTCTCCTAATGCGGCCCCAGCGATGGATGTCGTCGAAGGAGGACCCTCTCCGACAGATACAAACGGTGTTGAGGCGCTTGGAGGGTTTTCCACGTAGTTAGGGCCGCTGCTTTCAACTACTGGGGGCGCGGCGGCCAAGGGTGTTGCTTGGACTGGTCCTAGCAGAGCTGGGGGTGAGGGCGGTGTTGGTGTTGGGAGTGTAGGTGGTGTAGAGGTGGCCACACTTGTCCTCTTAGTAATAAGGCCATCCTCAGTATCTTCGTCGTCATGTTCTTCCTCTTGCACCACCTGAGGAGTCTTCCTTTTGGGTTTCCTTAAGATTAGTTTTTTCCTTTCTGGGTAGGGCTGTACCCCAGAAGAAGTTGGACCTCGGGGAGGAGTCTTGCCTTGGGCAGCGGCAATCTCCACCACCGAGTTGGGTACGGTTTGGGAGCCCGCCGCGAGCTTGTGAGATCGGGCGATCGCCCTCAATTCTGCCAGTTTTCCTTTCCCCAACATATTATCTGCACAACGTAAAGGCTACATGAGCAACCAAGGCAGAAGCAGAACATGCGAGTATGTTCATACAGAGATAACACAAGTAGCACATGGATGAATGGTTAATGCCAATACAGAATAATGGAATGCCAAAAATAGAGTGGTAAAAATTCTAAGTTAGTCTTAACGCGAAGTGAGAGACTTGGTGTTGAGGTAGGGGCTGACCTATTTGAGCTTCGAGTTGGCCCTCGAGGAACTCGAAGGGAATTATTGAGGCAGTGAGGAAGGTGATGTTGGCAGCAGCCACACTCTTCCAGAAGAGACAAAGATCTTTGTCCAGCTCCCCCATGTTGTCAGGACTTCTTGGTCTCCTGAAGTTGTCCTTAGAGTCTTTGTTCCCCTTGTTTACCCAATACATGGGGAAGCCGTCAAGCAGTGAGGGGTCTTGGTCGTTCTGGCACACCTTGACGAACTTCCCCTTCCAGTCTTTATAAGATTGCTGGAAGATTGAGAGGATCGACCTCCCAGCAATCCCGTTCAAGCTGACCCAGGGGCGATCGCCGGGATTCTTTGCCTCAAATAGGAAGAGGAAGACATCGACCGAAGCCGGCAGCCCCAAGTGTGCACAGAGAATTTGGAATGCCCTTACGAACGCCCAGCTGTTGGGATGAAGCTGGGCAGGGGCGATGTTGAGCTCGGTCAGTAGCTCTCTCTCGAAGCGAGTAAAAGGAAACCTAAGTTTCACTTTCTTGAACATGGTGGCATAGATAAAGCAGAACAACTCGCCATTATTCCCCTTGTCGTCCGCACAGATCGGTTCTCCCGGGAGGCAAGGCAGCACGGTCACTTTGTTATCATGCTCCTTGTGAAATGAAAGGTTGGGTTGATCTCCTTTCTTCAGTCGAAGCACGCCCAACTCAGTATTTATTGACGAGGTCTCCTTCAGCAGAGCTGGGGTGGCCCAAGGATAGAGTTCCTTGTAGTCTTGCGGAAGAAGGGGGGGCTCCCCCGGCGAGTGGTGGAGTTGCCTGGGTAGGGTTGGCGTGAGAAGAGGTAGGCCTCTCGGCCTGTGTGGAAGGAGCACCAGAGGCTCGTGAGGGGTTGCGTGTTGGTGGAGGATTTGTCCCAGGGACAACCTTACGAGTTTTGGGTGGAG
The DNA here is from genome assembly GCF_000499845.2 of Phaseolus vulgaris. Classification (NCBI taxonomy): domain Eukaryota; kingdom Viridiplantae; phylum Streptophyta; class Magnoliopsida; order Fabales; family Fabaceae; genus Phaseolus; species Phaseolus vulgaris. Next base: position 24,494,845 of record NC_023752.2, read on the forward strand.
GGTTTCGCGATGAAGAAGGAGGATTAGCGGTGGACTTTGTGTGAGCCATCGCAGGAACTGCAAAGGAAAGAAAAGGGATGAAATGAGGATAGCAGAGAATGACTCGATTGAGGACGAAGAAGATAGAACGAACGAACAAGGGTTCGCTGGGATAGACGTTATCAAGGATGAAACCTTAGGTTAAGAGAAAAAGAGAAACAGCCCACAACGTATGCTTCAAATAGTTAATGGATGATACAAACCGATTAAAATGCAGTAAATGTCAATAGAAGGGGTAAAAGGGTTACCTTTTTATGATCGGATGAACGCTGAAGAAAGTTGAAGGTTGAGAGGGATGAGAAATTTCGTGATTCGCAGAGAAAGCGTTTGGAATGCTTGAGGATGAAGAAAGATTATGAAACAGTGAATAGCGCGAAGGGTTTAAGGGTTTTCGAACGTTGTAGGAAGCGCAAAAGACGATTAAAAACGACCGTTGATGAAGCCACGTGTCGTTTGATTAAAGAGGGGGTTGGTGGAGCGTCAGAAAGGCAAAGAGTACGAACGTACGGAAATCCGTACGAGCGCCACGTACATCGACGATGATTTGACTTCTTAGTCTTTTCGCTGGTCAAAGTCTCAGCTTAAGACTGGGGGGCTTGTGTACCGATCGGGTAATCGGAAGTGATGACGTGGCAGCAAGCGATAATATGGGCGTGTTGAACGGGACACCTAGCTGACAGAAGGGAAGTACATCGGGAAGTCTGTGTAGTCGCCAATCGTTGATTTGGCGCTCTCCGATCTCTAGTGTGTGTAATTGGCGGTTGCCAGAGTTGCGCCATAGTCGCCATATATGAGTACTAGGAGATCAGGTGGTCAGAGACCGCCGACAGGGGCACATAGCCTAAAGATCAGGAAAGCTTGCCTAAGGCTTTCAAGGGGTACAAGTACGAAGAAGGCGCCAATGATATGCTTATCACGCAGCAGTGGAGGATGATGATGGCATTTCATGAAGGTCTTCTTGAATCATGTAAGAAAGTGGTGCGGAAGCTATGAAGGTGTGTGTGCAAGATCCTCCTAAGAGTGGTGTTGATCTTGAAGGTGCATGATAGGTATGATTATAGGGAGGTTCGGCCAACCCAAGGAGATGTGAAGGAAGTGAAGTTTAGAGCCTAGAATTCTAGGAGAAGCAAAGCTTGGCACAAAATGGCAGCATAACTTTACTCACAATAAACTTGAAAATACAAGGTGTAGGCTCCTCTTTTTATAGGCTAAAGAGGACCATAATGCAACCCTAATGCTAATCAAAATGAAATGCAAATTTACATCACATGGAGCACATGGCCATGTGGAGAATCCTTCTAGAAAGTGACCAAATCTTTTAGCAAATCTAGGTCAAGTCTCATGGAATCAAGTTTATGCTATTTACACCACAACTAATACTAAGCTACCCCTAATGGGCCTTCATGTAGCATAAACAAATCTGCATGGATTCGATTGGCCATGGGCTTAGCAATTTGGTCCTAGACGCTCCTTTCATTGGCCTAGACGCTCTCCACCTTGAGCTAGACGCTCCTCCCCTTTGGCCTAGACGCTCCTCCCTTAGCCCTAGACGCTCTTGGTTTGGCTTTGGATGCTCATGTCTTGGCTTTTGTCTTTCTTGTGAAGTTGTGCTTGGCCCTCTTCCATCATCCCCTCCCTCTTGAAAAGGATTTGTCCTCAAATCCAAAGCTTTTTCTTCAACTAGGGGGATGAGTGTGGCTGGATGGTGTCCATTATCTCCTCCTTCTTGAGAAGATCTATCCTCAGATCTACAGACTTGATCTCGGATAGCAGCCTCTTGCTTCGCCAAAGCTTGTCATCCTGTATCAAACGTCCACCTATAGAAATAATCAAATAAGGCATAGGTGTTAGTTTGCAAATTAATTTTACTAGGTTGCCATTTTTGTTTTTCTTTTGGTTTTGGCAACCTTGGACAAAGTTTCTCTTTTATTGGTTGTGTGTGATCTCTAATCATCTTATGTATTTTAAAATGTTCATTTGTGGTTACTTTCTCTTTAGGCATAAATCCTATAGGAGATGGTAACAACTTAAAAGGAGAAAGATGATTTAACCCACATATAACCTTAAAAGTAGAAATATAAGTAGTTTTGTGAACTACTTTATGGTATGTATGCTCATCTCTAGAGTTGTGTGTGCACTTTATGATTATTCTAGGCATAGTAGAAAGAGCTAGATTTTCAAATGTATTTTGACCATGCGTTTGAGGATGATAAGAATTTAAAGTGTGTAACTTAGTTGCAAGTTTTCCAAAGGAAATCCTCAAATCATGGTTTGCGAAATTTGGAGCTCTATTCAACACTATGCTTGAGGATAAACCATGAAGATGTATCACTTCTCTAGAGAAGAGTTTATCCATAACCATGAAGATTGAATCAAAACCTTTTGTTGTCCTAGGGAGTTTTAATATGAAATTTGTATCTTCCCAAGGATCATTTGCAAAAGGTGAAGATGTATAGAGTTCATGAGACATTGCCTTGGGTGTAGTTTGAAAACAAGAATTGTACCTAAGGTAATGTCTTTGAACTTCTTTTCTCATGGGGGACAAAAGTTTTCCTTTTAAAAGCTCTAGAGTTTTATCAACTCTAATTTGTCCCATGAGTTCTCCTTCATGAAGACTTTCTCTCTTATGTGTTAGGATAGTCTCGTTGTGACAACCATTGTTTATAAGGATTTGTACACTTTGCAATGGTTGTCTCAATAAGACATGACAAGTTTCTTTAGGCCCTACTTCACATAAAAATTTGTTTTTGTAGATGCTTATAAAAAACTTGACATTCACTTGGTGATATCCTAGCACATATGAGAAATAATCTATTTCATTTTTATCTATGCAAGCTTCTTTTAAAGACTCTTCTTTTTCACTTAGGCTTGCAAGTGTTCCTTTAAAAAAGGTAAGGCTTTGAGGTTGTTCAACAAGAGGTATATTTTCAAATGTATTTTCAACTTTTCCTTCTTGTTGAATGACCTTGTGGGAAGGAACACTCTTCTCCCACGCCTTTTGTTTCCCAAGGGTTTTCTCTTGCTTTTCTATTTTTACATTTTCTACACTCTCACTAGCTTCTTTTTCTTGGCTACTATTCTCATCTTTGTCCCTTAAGATCATAGATCTTTCATTGAAACATTGAGATGCTAATTGATCATTGCCAAGGTATTCTAAACATGGAATTTCTCTAGCTTGAGTGTGAGAGATATGCTTGGTTAGGTTTTCTTGTCTCTCTTTCCTAGCTCTCCTAGGGAATTGTTGATGATATTCATTTTTCCTAAGACTTTCTTCCCCAAGATAATCATGGTGTTTAGAGCCAGATGCATGAGAATGTAATTTTTTTGAAAATTGACACTTCTCATTCTTTGCTTTAGTCAATTCATTAGTTTTGATCTCATTCTCCAATTGTTTAGATGAAATTGATTGAATATCCTTAGTAAGTTGTTTCAAAAGAGATTTCAAGGATTTCACCTCACTTTTAAGAGATTTAGAGGAGTGAGAAGACATGACTAAAGCTTTGTGTGTAGAAGTATTTTACCTTGAGAAAAATTTAGGGAAGTCAAAGAAGGTAGTCTTCCAGGTAAGGGAGGTGAGTCACAGTGGACTACTTAAATACTAAGCCTTTGCCTTAGCCAAAAACTATCCCTCAATGTCTTCACACAAAGTTTTCTCTTAGTAAACCACTTGGAACACAATTAAGTTGAGAAATCAGATTTTAATGCAAGAAAACAATGCATGCTAACTAATCAACAAAGCTAGACGGTTTATCAAAAACTTAACAAAATAAACACGCAAAGCGTCACTAACTAAGCAAAAGAAAAGGCAAATTACAAACAATTAACAATTGCTAATTAAGAATTCTATACTAGTCGGCCCTAGGTGAGGCTTCTTGGACACTTTGAGCCCTTGAAGACACACTCACCGTCTAAAACGTAATTAAGAGGTAATTAACACAAATTAAGTTGCAAGGAAATTAAGAAAACTCCCTTTGTTGATCCTCTTTTTGCTAAAGGCACTTCCTTGTTGTCTTTGCTTGTTGACCCTCCAAGTGTTTGTGGTGTTTTCAAGAAAGCTTGATTCTGCCTTGTCTTTGTTTCCCCTTAGAATGAAGGTCTTAATTCTCCAATTCCAGCACCTATCAAAAGACTAGACCTTACCCAAGTCAAGTTTCCATTCAATTAAGCACCAAGAGAGAATAAATTCCAGCACCAAATTAGAGGTCAAAGAACAAAAGCAAGAAACAATTTAATTGAATAAAACAGTACCACCAAAAGGAGTTAGATTATGACAACTAGAAAGAGGTCCAAGAAATATTAAGCAAGCAAATAAAAGGTACCAAAATAAAGGTAGGCACACAAAAGAATCCTAAGAATGGCACTAGAATTAGATGACCAAATAAAAAAAACAGCACCACTGGAAAATGTTGTGGGCCAGAAACGTGTTTTTCCCCAATTTATGCTGAGCTGTGTTTTTAAGATATGATTCTGAAATTTGATATGCAAGATATTCAAGATCTTAGCTAAAATCTGGCTTTGGAATCACTCAAAACGCATGCACCAATTCTTTTTAATAAATTTTGCACTTTTGGTGTTCAGTTACGCCAGCTGTAGCGCCTCAGATTTGCACACTGATTTTAAAAGATTTATCATTTTTTTTCTGTTGACTCTTTTGGACTAATTCTTTTTTTTTCCTTTCTATAACACTTCCAACTTGCATATTCCAGAGAATCAAAATTTTCCTATGAGTGAAAATATTTTTCTGGATGAAAACAGCCAGCACAGAAAATTTGAAACAGGGGATTCTGAAAACTGGAAACAAAAAACAGCAAGATACCAAAATTTAAACACAATGGAATTTGTGAAATAGAATTGTGAAGGATCTAAACACAATATGAACTCAAACTAAAATTAAAAAGGCACCAAAAGATCAAAGAACAGCAGATTCAAAGCAATTAAAGATACCCAAAATCAAGAAACAATCAAGCCAAATAAAGGACTACTAAGAATTGTTGACATTGTGGATGAACATGACTTGACAAAACATATATGGATTCAGAAATTAAAGACTCAAAAGCATAATATGAACCAAATAAGAAAGCAATAAAGACTCAAAAGCCTAAAAGAAAACAGCAACTCAAAGGTGTATGGAATCCTATCACAAATTGCACAAGAAATTGTTCAAGATCAATTGAACAAAAGTGCTTCGGTTGAATCTTCCAAATAGCACACCAAAACAAATTAAAATGTAAAAAACAGCAAGACAATTATGGAAATAAGATGAACAACATGAAATAAAGAAGAACTAGAAATGAAAAGACCAAAAGCAACTCATCTTGAAGAACCCAAGCTCTGATACCAAATGATGGCATTTCATGAAGGTCTTCTTGAATCATGTAAGAAAGTGGTGCGGAAGCTATGAAGGTGTGTGTGCAAGATCCTCCTAAGAGTGGTGTTGATCTTGAAGGTGCATGATAGGTATGATTATAGGGAGGTTCGGCCAGCCCAAGGAGATGTGAAGGAAGTGAAGTTTAGAGCCTAGAATTCTAGGAGAAGCAAAGCTTGGCACAAAATGGCAGCATAACTTTACTCACAATAAACTTGAAAATACAAGGTGTAGGCTCCTCTTTTTATAGGCTAAAGAGGACCATAATGCAACCCTAATGCTAATCAAAATGAAATGCAAATTTACATCACATGGAGCACATGGCCATGTGGAGAATCCTTCTAGAAAGTGACCAAATCTTTTAGCAATTCTAGGTCAAGTCTCATGGAATCAAGTTTATGCTATTTACACCACAACTAATACTAAGCTACCCCTAATGGGCCTTCATGTAGCATAAACAAATCTGCATGGATTCGCTTGGCCATGGGCTTAGCAATTTGGTCCTAGACGCTCCTTTCATTGGCCTAGACGCTCTCCACCTTGAGCTAGACGCTCCTCCCCTTTGGCCTAGACGCTCCTCCCTTAGCCCTAGACGCTCTTGGTTTGGCTTTGGATGCTCATGTCTTGGCTTTTGTCTTTCTTGTGAAGTTGTGCTTGGCCCTCTTCCATCAGATGAGGTTATCAGATGATCATTCCCTAGCCAGAGGTCGAGGCAAGGGAACAGTTTCCCAGAGCATGCATGATGTGCAAGAGAAGCAGATCGTGATAGCGGCAGGCGAGACCACAGAGAAGGTGTGCATGGTGACACCCCGCACTCGCCACTTAAAGGGTCGCGCTCCAAGGAAGCTGTGCACCAAGTTACCCCTTGTATGGGTAACTTAGTCGAATAGCTTGAAGAGTAGAAATGACGCTCAAGTGGAGGGGGCTCCAGATGGCGACACGTGTACAGCTGGATGCGAGCCACGTGTCCAGAGGTGTAACCGTCAGGAGAGAGAAAATGCTCAGGTATATAAGGAACTCTTAACAGACTTTTGAGGTACTCTTTCAGAATACTTTCTAGTACACTGAGATTCACTGCGCACGGTTCCTTGAGTTGAGATATTCTCTCTGAGTTTTTGGTGATTCCGTCACTGACTTGAGCGTCGGAGCGCGATCGGCCGCAGCGACGCCACTTTGTTTTCTTCAGGTTCTTGCGAGGAATTAGGGCGTGAGGAGCAAAGGCTAACGTGGTGCGAAGCTGATCAAGAGGAGAGACCTTTGACGTGGCAAGACTCTTGCACTCAGGTGAACCGGCAGAATCATTGATGATAAGGCGTATGTTGGGAACAATTCCAAAATCTTTGGATGATACTCAAAGAGAAAATATTTTTCACACCCGCTGCCTTATCAACAAGTTATGTTCCTTGATTATTGATGGGGGTAGTTGCACTAATGTGGTTAGTGCAAGAGTTGTGGAAAAGTTAGCCTTACCCACTATCTCTCATACCAAGCCTTATAAATTGCAATGGTTAAGTACCGAAGGTGAAATCATGGTTAACAAACAAGTCCTCATTAACTTTGCAATAGGAAAGTATAAAGATGAGGTTTTATGTGATGTTGTGCCCATGGAAGCAACTCATCTTCTTTTAGGAAGGCCTTGGAAATAAGATAGACATGTTTTACATGATGGTCTATCCAATACAATGTCTTTTTCCTTCCAAGGGCGAGAGGTTATCTTAAAACCCCTCTCTCCCAAAGAGGTTCATGAGGACCAAATAAAAATGAAAACTAAAAGACAAAATGAGAAAGAAAAAGAAGTAAGTACTAAACCGAGTCACACCACATTATCCACTAAATCCATCATGTTGACTCGTGTTATGCCTCAAAAGGAACCTCCAAGGTCTTCTTCTTCTCTATCTTTTTCATTACCCAAGGTTCCTATTTCAACACCAACTTGGTTAAAAAATGTTAGGGATGATTATTTCATACCTCCTAATGGGTTTCACCATTTAAGAGGTCTTTTTCCAAAACATATCATCATTCCCAAACAAATTTTTCCAACTTGGTCTGTTTATAGAACCTCCTTTTCTGAACTCCCACTGTTTCCTAATGCTAAGTCATGTTTTCCTTTTTCTTCCACTTTTAATTGTAGAAATAAACTAACTTTGTTATATGCAGGGATTCAGAATTCGTGGTCGAATTCTCTCCAACTCGAAGAGTATGATAGATATCACATAGGAGAGGCTTTTATTAATGAAGGAAGAGGTCATTCACCCACACATTTGAAGTTCTTCCTTCTAGTCTTCTCAAAATTTAAAGAAGACATAAAATAAAGAGAGGACCAAGCCTAAAGCCAAGGAAGTCTACAAGCTTTCAAGAATAGGCTTCAATTAATGTCTCTCCTTATGGTTTCTTTTGTATAAATTTGTAAATAATATAGAATAGTGTTTAGGTAGGTGCTAAGAGGGAAACCTAAAGATACCTCTTTTTGTAAAGCATCTTTAGACATTAGTTTAGAACTTTCTAGAAGTTGACCCTTCATGTCTCACTATAGCGCTAGAAATGGGTAGCATGCAAGGGACTTTTGGTTAGCTTGTTGTGTAAGCTTTGTAAACTTCATGACCGGTCATTCTCCTATATATGGAGGGCTTAGGTCCTTCTAAATACAAAATTGATTTTTGAAGTAATGAAACTCTCCCAAATTGGTGATTGAGTGAGTGAGAATTGTCTTCTCCTCTTCCTAGTCTCATCTTGAGTGCCTTGGTTCCTCAAGTGGCGGCAATTCACACTTATCTTGGAGCAATCACACTTCAAGTGGCATGTTCATCAACCAAGAGCTTCAACCACATAAGTCTTCTTTCTTTTCCATCTAATTCTTCCATCTCCATGTCTATATGAACTCTTAAAACATGTCTTAGGTCCTTTCTTGCATTTCTATTCGGTGTTTTAGCTTTATTTCTTGTTTTGTTCGGTTCATCTTCTTCTTTGCTGAATATAATCGGTTCATCTTCTTTATTCTTGCTTTTGTTCGGTGCAATTCATTTGTTAGGCATTTTAAACGGTTCATTTGAGTTCTTATGCCTTTTAATCGGTTCAATTGACAAGAAATGGACTTCCATATGAGTTTTGGCTTGGTGGCTCAAGTTTTGGTGAGTTCTTGAATCAAAGAACATTGATCCAATTCTAGAAAAGTGCCTATTCATATTCCAACTCAAGTTGATTCCATAAAATGTCAAAGAATCATCTATATCTTGCAATTGGAATCATATCAAAACAACAAACAAATATAGGAGCAAAAACCTCTAAGGTTTCACTCATACAAACTGTTTTGCAGAAAAAAAAAAAAAAAAAAAAAAAAAAAAAAAAAAATACAGCATAAATGCATAAATCTCCCCCTATTTGTCTTCACAAATAGACAAAAAGAAGAGATGAAAAAGATAAATGTTCTTAATACATCAGATTTAAAAAGCAGAAGCAGAAAACAAGAGAAACTGATACAAACATAAAAAAAAATCGGTTGTTTCGATACATCAACCAGTTGTTTTTCCTCTTCACTCATCATCAGCGTATTGAAGATCAAAGATCTGGTTCTGAACTGCCTCAATCTGTTCATCTAAGGTCATGAAGCGTGCATCCATGTTGTTAAACCTGTTATCAATGCTCTGGAAATTGCTGACACATAGATCATGGAGATTCCTTTGATTCTTCGCAAAGCCATCAAGCCTATTGACCATGTATCAAAAGAAGACATGGTTGGCATTCTTTCTTCTTGATTTCCAGCACCAGCACTTGGTCCAGCATCTTGATTTGCTTCAGGTTGATCTTCATGTTGAAAATCCATATCGTCAGCATGTTCAACTTCTTCATGATCAGCAGCAGCACTAGATAAGTGATAGCTTGAGTTCTTCAACTTGCGGTTTTTGTGGTGAAATTGGCGGAAGCATCCATGGATTGTGGTGGAATAAGGCTCTCCTAAGAGTTGTGTAAGCCTTAGAGGTGCAGGAAGAGTGTGAGAGTGAGAGAGGTTCAGCCAACTCTCTTTGAGGTGCAGTTTTGGGAAGATTAAAGACCTAAATCCTAAGAGATTTTAGGCAAAGAGTAAGAATGGCACATTTTGACAGCACTTCATTACTCAAAATAATCTTGCAAATACATGAGCCAAACCCTCTTATTTATAGTGTTTAGAGGGCTGGAAGTTCAAAAGAAAGTGGAGGGAAATTCAAATGAGAAGCATTTGAATTTGGAGCCAATTCCTAGTCACAAGGAAAGTGTGACTTGGTATCTTTTTTTGGCACCTCCTACATCTACACCTACACCTTCTTTTTATGTCACATGGAAGGTGTGGCTTAGCTTTATACATTTGCACCTCTTATATTTATACCTACACCTCCCTTTATGTTCTACTAAAATACTCAAAAGTAATTACAAAAGAAAGACATCCAATGATGCTTAGTTGGCCCATATCTTCTATTTGTTGGGCTTGAGCTGAAGCTTGAACTTGTATTTGGGCTTGGGCTTGGGCTTTTTCTATCATGGGCTTGGGCCTCTTCCATCAATGAGGCTCCAAGGTCACCATCTTTGCTAATCCATTTGCCACCTACTTTGGTGAATCCCATTTTACTAAGAGATCCATTGTTCAACTCTTAAGTTGACTTGACCAACTCAGATGTTTCATCTTCTAGGTTCACTTCAAAATAGAGTAGAAATTTAGAAACCAAAACAACATATGGATAGTGATAGTCACTTAACCTCATTGCCTTTTGCATGTGCTCTTTGATTATGTGTATCCAATTTATTCTTATCTTCTTCATAATGCAGAAGATGTACACCAGATCCTCCTCTGTAAGAACTGAATGATTGCTCCCCCTTGGAGTTAGAATCCAAGTCACAATGAGGGCTAGCAACCTTTCATCAAGCCTTAAGCCACCAACCGAACAAGTCCTAACTTGTGCATTTTGGTTCTTCAAGCAGCTTTTGTAGTATTGGACTTTGTTGAAATCCTCCACTACTCCGAGGTTCCCCTTGTTGATTTTGAGGCCTGAGTACTTAAGACCAACTACTGCATAACACACATCATGTGTGATCTCTATATCTACACCTTTTACATGAGAAACAAGGTTGTTTCCTTCAAACTTGAGATTTGTGTAGAAAACACTTATCAAATCTGGATAGATATTGCCTTTCATCTCCAAGAACTTTCTGAGGAACTGATCTTTGAGGAGCTTTCTGACATTGTCCAGCTTTTGGATTTTCAGCCAATCAAAGCAAACAACTTTAGGGTTGTTTATCACTTTGGTGCTAGTCTCAAATCTATATCTCTCAATAAGATCATTATCACCAGAAAACCATCCTTCAAGCCTTCCTCTAGACCTTACTGCTCTGGATTTGACTCTTCTTGAGGTGGGAGGAGTTGAGTCCATGATGGCAGAGAAGAAAACAGAGATGCTCACTCAAGATTTGCAAGAGATGTTGCAAGAGATGTAGCAATTGGTTGTTCTTGTGGAAGAGATCAGCTGCAACAAATTTTATAGCAAAAACAGAATCATAAAGCATTCAATGACATGAGTGGGTACCAGATTTTCCAGAGAGAGAAGACTTGACCATGCCCTGCACTGAAAACGTCAGAAAAAGCAGAAAATCACATGGTCTTCACATGTGATTTTTGACTAGTCATAAAAGCTCTTGAATTTCCAAGATTTTGGAATATATTCCTTTATGTGATGGAGGAGGGCCCAAGCTCACCACACGATGAAAGCCAAGCCTCCAAGACTAGACGGTCTAGCCTATGATGAGGAGCGTCTAGACTAAAAAAGGAGCGTCTAGCCCATGAAGAGGAGCGTCTAGGCCATTATGAGGAGCGGCTACATAAGGAGCGTCTAGGCCATGATGAGGATTCCTTCTAGACCGTCTAGCTTCACATACACATGGGTCAAAGCTACGGTTTTGGGAAGAGAAGACCTTTTTGTAATTGTTACATAAAGGCCCATTAGGGGTGCTTAGTAATTAGAGTAGTGTAGAAAGCATTTTTTTTGTGTGAACATTCTAGAAAGACCATGGAGGGGGTGAGCATAAAAACTAGACACACCCCTCCCCATGTGCTCATTTGTGCACCCATGTGCCATGTGCACCCATGTGCTTCACATTTACATTTCATTTGGCTAGCATTAGGGTTGCATTATGGTCCTCCTTAGCCTATAAAAGGAGGAGCCTACACCTTGTATTTTCAAGTTTAATTGAGTAATGTTATGCTGCCATTTTTGTGCACTAGCTTTACTTCTCCTAGAAATCTAGGCTATAAACTTCAATCCTTTCACCTTTCTCCCTTGAGCTGGCCGAACCACTCAAACACCACACTCATCATGCACCTTCAAAGCCAACAAAACTCCTAGGAGGGCTTTGTTTCACTCACCCATTGCTTCCGCATCACTTTTTACTACTTTGATTCAAGAAGAACACATGAAATGCCATCATTTGGTATCATGAGCTTTTGGTTCTTCAAGATGAGTAGCTTGGTCTTTTAATTTCAGTTCTTCTTTATTTCATCTTTGTCATTTCAATTCCTTACTTGTCTTGCTGTTTTTATATTTTAAGTTGTTCTTGGTGTGCTTATGGAAGATCCAACCAAAGCACAATTGTTCAATTGATCTTGAACAAATTCTGTGCAGCTTGTGATAGGATTCCTTACACCATTGTGTGGCTGTTTTCTTTTAGGAATTTGAGTCCTTATTGCTTTCTTAATTTTGCTTCATTTTATGCTTTGAGTCTTTATTTTCTGAATCTATAAATGTTGTGTCAAGTCATGTGAATCCATATTTGTCAACAATTCTTAGTAGTCCTATTATTGGCTTGATTGTTTCTTGCTTTTGGGTCTCTTTAAATTGTTTGAATCTGCTGTTCTTTGATCCTTTGGTGCCTTCTTATTTTTAGTTTGAGTTCATAATTGTGTCTTAGTTCTTACACAATTTCCGTTCTTACAATTCCATTGTGTTAAAGTTTGGTTATCTTGCTGTTTTTTTCCAGTTTTCCAGGATTCCCCTGTTTACACCTTCTCTGTTTTGGCTGTTTTAACCCAGAAAAATATTTCCACCCATAGGAAAATTCTGATTTTCTGGAAAATGCAAGTTTAAAGTGTTATAGAAAAGACAAAAAAAGAATGAGGTCAAAAGAAGCAACAGAAAAAAAATGATAAATCTTACAAAATCAGAGTGCAAATCTTGAGCGCTCCAGCTGGCCTAACCGAACACCAATTTTGCAAAATTTATTAAAAAAAAATGGTGCATCCGTTTTGAGTGATTCCAAAGCCAGATTTTAGATAAGATCCTGAATATCTTGCATAACAAATTTCAGAGCCAAATTCCAAAAATACAGATCAGCATAAATCGGGGAACAAACACATTTTCTGGCCCACAACATTTTCCAGTGGTGCTGTTTTTTTTATTTGGTCATCTAATCTAGTGCTTTTCTTTAGGAATTCTTTTGTGTGCCAACCTTTAATTGAGTACCTTTATTTGTTTGCTTTAATTACTTGACTCTCTTTCTAGTTTTCACAATCTAAATCCTTTTGGTGGTACTGTTTTCTTTCAATTAAATTTGTTTCTTGCTTTTGTTCCTTGACCTCTCTTTTTGGGTGCTGGAATTTAATTTCTCCCTTGGTGCTTATGTGCATGGAACTTGATTTGGTTAAGGTTTAGCCCTTTGCTAGGTGCTGGAAATTGGAGGATTAAAGGCCATCATTCTAAGGAGAAGACAAGGCCAAAGCCGAAACAAGCATTCTTGAGAAAACACTACAAACACTTGGAAGATCAACAAGCAAAGACAACAAGGAAATGCACTAACCAAAAGAGGATCAACAAAGGGAGTTCTCTTATTTCCTTTGCAACTTGGTTTATTGTTAATTACCTTGTTAATTACGTTTAGACGGTGAGTGTGTCTTCAAGGGCTCAAAGTGTCCAAGAAGCCTCACCTAGGGCCGAATAGTATAGCATTCTTGATTAGTAATTGTTACTTGTTTGTAATTGCCTTTTCTTTTGCTTAGTTAGTGACGCTTTGCATGGTTATTTTGTTAAGTTTGTGTTAAACCGACTAGCTTTGTTGATTAGTAGCTTGCATTGTTTTCTTTCATTGAAAATTTGATTTCTCAACTTAATTGTGTTCTAAGTGGTTTACTAAGAGAAAGTTTTGTGTGAAGACATTGAGGGATAGTTTTTGGCTAAGGCAAAGGCTTGGTATTTAAGTAGTCCTTTGTGACTCACCTCCCTTACCTGGAAAACTACCTTCTTTGACTTTCCTAAGTTTTCTCAAGGTAAAATACTTGTATACACAAAGCTTTAGCCATGTCTTCTTCTTCTCATTCTACAAAGTCTATTGGAAGTGAATTAAAATCTTTAAAAACTCTTTTGAAAGAAGTTTCACAAACTGTGCAATCAATTGCTTATAGACAATTGGAGAGTGAGACTAAACTTAATGTTTTGACTAAAGCAAAGGATGAGAAGTCTCACATTCTAAAAAAATTACCTTCTCATGCATATATCTCTAAAGATCATGATTCTTTTGGGGAGGGAAGCATTAGAGTAAATGATTATTATCAAGCACCCCCTAGAAGACATAGAAGAGATAGAAAAGAACAAGAAAACCCAAGAGGGGTTAGGGTAGACCAACCCCATTTCCATGGAAAAGAAAATATAGAAGCATGCGTAGATTGGGAAATGAGGGTAGAAAAATTGTTTGCTTCCCATAAAGAAAGAAAGGAAAGAAAAACACAAAAGAAGAGAGGGGAAGTCGAAAGGGAAGCTAAAGAAAAAGAAGAAAAAGAAAAGCATGAGAAGACCCTTGAAGAACAAAAGGCGTGGGAGAAGAGTGTTCCTTCCCACAAGGTCATTCAACAAGACCAAAGATTTAAAAATACCTTTGAAAATATACCTCTTGTTGAACAACCTAGCCTTACCTTTTGTAAAGGAACACTTGCAAGCCTAGAAAAAAAGAAGAATCCTTAAAAGAAGCTTGCATAGATAAAAATGAAATAGATTATTTCTCATATGTGCTAGGATATCACCAAGTGAATGTCAAGTTTTTATAAGCATCTACAAAAACAATTTTTTATGTGAAGTAGTGCCTAAAGAAACTTGTCATGTCTTATTGAGACAATCATTGCAAAGTGTACAAATCCTTATAAACAATGGTTGTCACAACGAGACTATCCTTACACATAAGAGAAAAAGTCTTCATGAAGGAGAACTCATGGGACAAATTAGAGTTGATAAAACTCTAGAGCTTTTAAAAGGAAAACTTTTGTCACCCATGAGAAAAGAAGTTCAAAGACATTACTTTAGGTATAACTTTTGTTTTCAAACTACACCTAAGGCAACGTCCCAAGAACTCTATACTCCTTCACCTTTTGTAAAAGATCCATGGGAAGACACACATTTCAAATTAGAGCTTCCTAGGACGACAAAAGGTCTTGATTCTTTCTTCATGGAAGTGGATAAACTCTTCTTAAGAAAAGTGACAAGCCTCCATGATTTATTTTCAAAAATAAGGGATAGAGCTCCAAAATTTGAAAGCATAGCTCTCCCTTCTATGCTTCACGAAATCATGAGGGACACCCACAATTCTTGGGATAAGAATCCTTTTCCTTTTATGCATGCATACAATGGAGTAGTCCACAAGATTACTCATATCTCTCCATTTGAAGTTGTATGTGAACATAGTCCTCTTGCCTTTTTAAAGTTGTCACCATTTCCTAAAGGGATTATGCCTAAAGCAAAAGTAACTACTATTGGAAATTTTAGAAAACATAAGAGGATTAGAAGGCACCTACAACCATCAAAAGGGAAGCATTGTGAGAAGTTGACCAAAACAAGAGAAAAACAAAGATGGCAACTTCACACAATTAATTGTTCTCCAAATACTCACTCTAACTCCTTTGCTTTGTTTCAAGATTCTCATAGGTTGATATTTGATCCGGGAGGACACACCTTGACGAAGCAAGAGGCTGCTATCCGAGATCAAGTTAGCAAATCTGAGGATAGATCTTTTCCCGAAGGAGGAGATGATGGACACCATCCAGCCACAACAAGCCCCCTCAAAAGCAAAAGCTTTGGATTTGAGGACAAATCCTTTTCAAGAGGGAGGGGATGATGGAGGAGGGCCCAAGCTCACCACACGATGAAAGCCAAGCCTCCAAGACTAGACGGTCTAGCCTATGATGAGGAGCGTCTAGACTAAAAAAGGAGCGTCTAGCCCATGAAGAGGAGCGTCTAGGCCATTATGAGGAGCGGCTACATAAGGAGCGTCTAGGCCATGATGAGGATTCCTTCTAGACCGTCTAGCTTCACATACACATGGGTCAAAGCTACGGTTTTGGGAAGAGAAGACCTTTTTGTAATTGTTACATAAAGGCCCATTAGGGGTGCTTAGTAATTAGAGTAGTGTAGAAAGCATTTTTTTTGTGTGAACATTCTAGAAAGACCATGGAGGGGGTGAGCATAAAAACTAGACACACCCCTCCCCATGTGCTCATTTGTGCACCCATGTGCCATGTGCACCCATGTGCTTCACATTTACATTTCATTTGGCTAGCATTAGGGTTGCATTATGGTCCTCCTTAGCCTATAAAAGGAGGAGCCTACACCTTGTATTTTCAAGTTTAATTGAGTAATGTTATGCTGCCATTTTTGTGCACTAGCTTTACTTCTCCTAGAAATCTAGGCTATAAACTTCAATCCTTTCACCTTTCTCCCTTGAGCTGGCCGAACCACTCAAACACCACACTCATCATGCACCTTCAAAGCCAACACAACTCCTAGGAGGGCTTTGTTTCACTCACCCATTGCTTCTGCATCACTTTTTACTACTTTGATTCAAGAAGAACACATGAAATGCCATCATTATGACTGTTGTAACTTCCTTTTGAGAGTTATCAGCTTTCAACACAGGTTCATTGACCAAGGATTCTTTCTTTAATTTGTTTTGCAACGGATAGAAATTCAAAAAAATAAATTAAATTGATTTCTTCACAGTGCTGTCAGACTCAAAACAATCGGTTGTTTCGAGGAAACAATCGGTTGTTTTTCTGCAGTAGTTAAAACTGATTTTGAATTTTAACTATGAGCAGAAAGAATTCAAAGCATATGAAATTGAACATTTTAAAGAGGTTATACAAACATGAAAATGAACTTAAAAACAGGAATTAAGAACAGAGATAAGGAAGGTCTTATCCTTTATGTTGTTCTTTCAATGAGCCATGTGCTTTGTGATCAAGAAGCCTTATTTTAACTGTTGAGGGCTTTTGGACAGATATAGAACATTGATTCAGCTTCAATGTTGGTCTTTTTCTTCTAAGAACTTGATCAGATGACTTAGTCCTTCACACTTCTTTAGATTTCCTACACAAACATGAGTTCAAGCAACAAGATTTGTCCCCTTCACAAATGTGGGTCCAATTGATTTCTTTTTCTCATTTGGAACCTCACATCCTTTAGGAATCCATTTCATGTAGCCCCTGGGAACAGAAAACTTCCTTATTTTGCAGAATCTAACTGAATGACCCTTTTTCATGCAGTAAAAGCATGTAACAACCGGTTGTTTCGACTTAACAATCGGTTGTTTTACTAGCTTTCTTGAAAAAAAAATTGAAAACTTATCTTGTTTGTTTTGGGGATTAAAGCCTAAACCAGCCTTTCCAAAAACATAACTTTGAGATGCCAAGATATTCTCAAAGTAAGATTTCCCTTTTGAAAGCTTGTCCACAGTGTCAACAAGATAATAAACCTTTATCTCAAGATTTTCACAATTTTCGCAAATGAGAGTGTCACACTTGCAAGAAGAATTTTTTAAATGATTTTCCAGATTTTTGAAATCCTTTTTAGAATTTTCAACCTCATCTTCAAGTGCTTTCACTCTCTTTTCCAGCCAGCTGTTAAGTTCTTTCAATCGGTTGTTTGAAAGCACCAATCGATTAACTTCATCGTGAGTTTCTTGAAAAGCTTCAAGCAATTCACTATAATTTTGTTCATTTAAAGAAGCACAAGAACTTACTTCACTTGAGCTGCAAGATTCATTATCATCTTCAGCAATCAAACAGATGTTTGCCTTCTCATCTTCACTTGATGAAGAGCTTGATAATGATACCTCATTCTCATCCCAAGCTATGTAGGCTCTCTTTGTCTTGCCCTTCTTTTCCTTGTAGCTAGGATTTTTCTCCTTGCTTTTGTTTGGACAATCTGCCTTTATGTGACCTTGCTCACAACAACAAAAACAAGTATAGTTATTGGAAATAAAATAATTGGAATTCTTGTTTCCATACCTATCTTTGTTGTTGTCCTTGTTGCGGTTCCTCTTCAAGAATTTGCTAAACTTTCTTGACAGCAAGCTAAGGTTTTCCTCATCACTACCATCGTTGGATTCTTGTTTGCCTTTGTGCTTGGAAGCTTTTAAGGCTATGCTCCTTACGTGCTTGTCTTCGCTTTCTTGAACATTGAGTCGATTCATCTCTAACTCATGTTCCCTAAGCTTGGCAAACAAAGAAGCCATACTCAAGGATGTTAGATCTTTAGATTCGGATATAGCAGTTACCTTAGGTTGCCAGGCTCTATCAAGACATTTCAGGATCTTGATGTTTAGCTCTTCCTTTTCAAAGGTCTTGTCAAGGCTCATGAGATGATTGATGATGTGCGTGAATCTTTTCTGCACTTCAGCAATTGTTTCACCTTTGAGCATTCTGAACATCTCATACTCTTGGATTAGAGTATGCTTCCAAGCTCTCTTTACCTCATTTGTACCTTCATGAGTTATGATGGAGGAGGGCCCAAGCTCACCACACTATGAAAAGCCAAAGCGTCCAAGACTAGACCGTCTAGCCCAAGATGAGGAGCGTCTAGTCTCAAACGGAGCGTCTAGCCTATGATGAGGAGCGTCTAGGCCATGATGAGGAGCGGCTACATAAGGAGCATCTAGGAGGAATCCTAGACCGTCTAGCTTCTCATACATATGGGTCAAGCTACGGTTTTGAGAAGACCTTGTAATTGTCACATGGAAGCCCATTAAGGGTGGCTAAGTAATTAGAGTAGTGTAGAAAGCATAAATGAGTGAATATTCTAGAACCTAGTTGCTTGGCCGGTCATGTGCCATGTGTATTGTGAATTGCATTTCATTTGGCTCCCATTTCATTAGGAATTAGCTTAGCTTTTACGGTTCTATAGCCTATAAATAGGAAGGCTATCTCTTGTATTTTCCAAATTTATTGTGAGTAAAGTTATGCTGTCATTTTGTGCCAAGCTTTGCTTCTCCCTAGAATTCTAGGCTCTAAACTTCACATCCTTCACCTTTCTTTGGGCTGGCCGAACCTCCCAATGTTCATACACACCATACACCTTCAAGATCAACATCACTCTTAGGAGGATCTTGCACACACACATCCATGGCTTTCGCACCATCTCTTACATGATTCAAGAAGAACTTCATGAAATTTGCCATCATTTGGTATCAGAGCTTAGGTTCTTCAAGATGAGTTGCTTTTGGTCTTTTCATTTTTAGTTCTTCTTTATTTCATGTTGTTCATCTTATTTCCATAATTTTCTTGCTGTTTTTTACATTTTAAATTGTTTTGGTGTGCTATTTGGAAGATCCAACCGGTGCACTTTGTTCAATTGATCTTGAACAATTCTTGTGCAAATTGTGATAGGATTCCATACACCTTTGAGTTGCTGTTTTCTTTTAGGTTTTTGAGTCTTTATTGCACTTTTAATTTGGTTCATATTATACTCTTTGAGTCTTTAATTTCTGAATCCATATATGTTTTGTCAAGTCATGTTCATCCACAATGTCATCAATTCATAGTAGTCCTTTATTTGGCTTGATTGTTTCTTGATTTTGGGTATTTACATTTGCTTTGAATCTGCTGTTCTTTGATCTTTTGGTGCCTTTTTAATTTTAGTTTGAGTTCCTATTTGTGTTTAGATCCTACACAAATTCTATTTTACAAATTCCATTGTGTTTAAATTTTGGTATCTTGTTGTTTTTTGTTTCCAGTTTCCAGAATCCCTTGTTTCACATTTTCTGTGCTGGCTGTTTTGTTCCAGAAAAATATTTTCACTCATAGGAAAATTTTGATTCTCTGGAATATGCAAGTTTGAAGTGTTATAGAAAGGACAAAAAAATAATTAGCACGAAAGAATCAACAGAAAAAAAATGATAAATCTTTTAAAATCAGTGTGCAAATCTGAGGCGCTACAGCTGGCGTAACTGAACACCAAAATTGCAAAATTTATTAAAAAAAATGGTGCATGCGTTTTGAGTGATTCCAAAGCCAGATTTTAGCTAAGATCTTTAATATCTTGCATATCAAATTTCAGAATCATATCTTAAAAACAAAGCTTAGCATAAATTGGGGAAAAAACACGTTTCTGGCCCACAACAAATTTTCCAGTGGTGCTGTTTTTTATTTTGTAATCTAATTCTAGTGCCATTCTTAGGAATTCTTTTGTGTGCCTACCTTTATTTGAGTACCTTTTATTTGCTTGCTTAATATTTATTGGACCTCTTTCTAGTTGTCATAATCTAACTCCTTTTGGTGGTACGGTTTTATTCAGTTAAATTGTTTCTTGCTTTTGTTCTTTGACCTCTAATTTGGTGCTGGAATTTATTCTCCTTTGGTGCTTAATTGAATGGAAACTTGACTTGGGTAAGGTCTAGTCTTTTGATAGGTGCTGGAATTGGAGAATTAAGACCTTCATTCTAAGGGGAAACAAAGCCAAGGCCAAATCAAGCTTTCTTGAAAAACACTACAAACACTTAGAGGACCAACAAGCAAAGACAACAAGGAAGTGCATTTAGCAAAAAGAGGATCAACAAAGGGAGTTTTCTTAATTTCCTTGCAACTTAATTTGTGTTAATTACTTCTTAATTACGTTATTAGACGGTGAGTGTGTCTTCAAGGGCTCCAAGTGTCCAAGAAGCCTCACCTAGGGCCGACTAGTATAGAACTCTTTAATTAGCAATTGTTAATTGTTTTTAGTTGTTTCTATATTGCTTAACTAGTAACGTTTTGTATGTGTGGTTGTTTTAAGCTTTGTTAAAACTGTCTAGCTTTGTTAATTAGTTAGCATACATTGTTTTCTTTCATTGAAAAAAAAAAGTTTTGATTTCTCAACTTAATTGTGTTCTAAGTAGTTTACTAAGAGGAAGTTTTGGTGTGAAGACATTGAGGGATAGTTTTTGGCTAAGGCAAAGGCTTGGTACTTAAGTAGTCCTTTGTGACTCACCTCCCTTACCTGGAAAACTACCTTCTTTGACTTTCCTAAATTTCCTCAAGGTAAAACACTTATATACACAAAAACTTTAGCCATGTCTTCTCCTCCTCACTCTCCAAAGTCTATTGAAAGTGAAGTCAAATCTATAAAATCTCTTTTAAAAGAAGTTTCACAAGCTGTACAAATGATTTCTTGTAGACAATTGGAGAATGAGAATAAAATTAATGAATTGGCTAAACCCCAAGAAGAGAAATCCCAAAAATAAAAAAAAACTCATACTCATGCATCCCATTCTAAAAGTAATCAGTTTCTAGGGGAGGGAAGCCTTAGAATCAATGACTATTACCAACCACCCCCTAGAAGAACTAGACAAAGGGAGCAAGAGAGCCCAAGGGAAGTAAGGGTAGACCTACCCCATTTCTATGGCAAGGAAGATGTAGAGACCTACCTAGATTGGGAGATGAAAGTCGAGCAACTCTTTGCTTGCCATGGGGTGAGTGAAGAGAGGAAGGTACCCTTAGCAACCCTTAGTTTCCAAAGCAATGCCATGTATTGGTGGACCTCTCTAGAGAGAGACCGACGTCTTCATAGGGAGCCTCCCATAGAATATTGGAATGACCTTAGGGGAGCCCTAAGACGTCGCCACATACCTTCCTACTACCATAGGGAGTTGATGGACAAGCTCAAAAGACTCCAACAAAAGAACTTGAGTGTGGAAGAGTATAGGCAGAAAATGGAGCTCTACATGATGAGAGCATCCATTAGAGAGGAAGAAACCACCACCATATCTAGGTTTCTAAGTGGGCTCAACCTTGAGATAAGGGATAGAGTAGAACTATTACCCTACCAAGACTTGAATGATTTGGTTCAACTTTGCATTAAAGTTGAACAACAAAATTTGCGCAAAACTTCAAGTCAAAGGGTGGGTTCTTACTCCACCTCTTATCCAAAAAAAGACTTTAAAAGGGAGGGTAGTACACCTAGAGACGAACCCAAAGAAACTACCAAACCCTTAGTGAAAGATGCCTCCACCCCATACATCCGTGCTAGGGACACCAAGTGTTTTAAATGTTTTGGAAGAGGACATGTGCAAGCACAATGTCCAAACCAAAGGATTTTGTTCTTAAAAGGAAAAGATGAGTACACAAGTGGTGAGGATGAACCTAGTACACAAGAAAAGGGGGAAGGAGACAGGATAAATCCTTTGGAGGGGGACTTATTGATGATTCAAAGAATCCTCCACAATCAACCTAGTGCATCCATGGAGACACAACGAGAGAACATTTTTCATACTAGATGCAATGTTTTAGAAAATATATGCTCTCTTATTGTGGATGGTGGATCATGCTGCAATTGCTGTAGCACTAGATTGATTGAAAAACTAAAACTACAAGTAGTTCCTCATCCAAAACCGTACAATTTACAATGGATCAATGAGGATGGAGAACTACGTGTAGACAAACAAGTGGAGATCGAGTTTTCTATAGGTAACTACAAAGACAATGTTTTATGTGATGTAGTACCTATGGAAGCTTGCCACATCTTATTAGGTAGACCATGGCAATTTGATAAGAAATCCTCGCATAATGGTCTAACTAACGAGATTTCTTTCATCCACAAGCACAAAAAGTTTGTACTTAGCCAATTACCACATTCCCAAGTGGTAAAAGACCAAATACAAATGAAACACAAAAGGGATGAAGAAAAAATAGAAAAAGAGAAAAATTTTGGGAAACAAAAGGCGTGGGAGAATAGTGTTCCTTCCCACAAGGTCATTCAACAAGTCAAGCACATTGAAAATACCTTTACAAACATGCTTCTTGTTGAACAACCTAGCCTTTCCTATTGTAAAGGAACACTTGCAAGCATGAGCACAAAAGAAGAGTCTTTAAAAGAAGCTTGCGTAGATCAAGACTATTTCTCAAATGTGTTAAGATATCCCCAAAAGAATGACAAGTTATCTATAAGCACCTACCAATTTTTGTATGAAGTAGTGCCTAGAACAACTTGCCATGTCTTATTGAGACAACCATTGCAAAATGTACAAATTTTCATAAACAATGGTTGTACCAACGAGACTCTCTTTGCACATAAGAGAAAAAGTCTACAAGAAGGAGAACTCATGGGGCAAATGAGAGTTGATGAAACTCTAGAGCTTTTAAGAGGAAAACTTTTGTCACCCATGAGAAAAGAGGTTCAAAGACATTACTTTAGGTACAACTCTTGTTTTCAAAATACACCTAAAGCAAAGTCTCAAGAACTCTATACTTCTTCACCTTTTGTAAAAAATCCTTGGGAAGACACACATTTCAAATTAGAGCTTCCTAGGACGACAAAAGGTCTTGATTCATTCTTCATGGATATGGATAAACTCGTCCTAAGAAACGTGACAAGCCTCCATGATTTATTTTCAAATGATAGAGCTTCAAAATTTGAAAACATAGCTCTTCCTTCTATGCTTCACGAAATCATGAAGGACACTCACAAATCTTGGGATAAGAATCCTTTTCCTTATAAGCATGCATACAATGGAGTAGTCCACAAGATTACTCATATTTCTCCATTTAAAGTTGTATGTGCCCAATGTCCTCTTGCCTTTTTTAAGTTGTTACCATTTCTTAAAGGGATTATGCCTAAGGGAAAAGTAACTACTTTTGAAAATTTTAGAAAACATAAGAGGATTAGAGGGAACCTACAACCCTCAAAAGGGAGGTATTGTGAGAAGTTGGCCAAAACAAGAGAAAAACAAAGATGGCAACTTCACACATTTATTTGTTCTCCAAAGGCTCACCCTAACTCCTTTGCTTTGTTTCAAGATTCACATAGATTGATATTTGATTCGGGAGGACACATCTTGACGAAGCAAGAGGCTGCTATCCGAGATCAAGAATGCAAATCTGAGGATAGATCTTCTCAAGAAGGAGGAGATGATGGACACCATCCAGCCACAACCATCCCCTTAGCAAAAGCCTTGGATTTGAGGACAAATCCTTTTCAAGAGGGAGGGGATGATGGAGGAGGGCCCAAGCTCACCACACTATGAAAAGCCAAAGCTTCCAAGACTAGACCGTCTAGCCCATGATGAGGAGCGTCTAGCCTATGATGAGGAGCGTCTAGGCCATGATGAGGAGTGGCTACATAAGGAGTATCTAGGAGGAATCCTAGACCGTCTAGCTTCACATACATATGGGTCAAGCTACGGTTTTGAGAAGACCTTGTAATTGTCACATGGAAGCCCATTAAGGGTGGCTAAGTAATTAGAGTAGTGTAGAAAGCATAAATGAGTGAACATTCTAGAACCTAGTTGTTTGGCCGGTCATGTGCCATGTGTATTGTGAATTGCATTTCATTTGGCTCCCATTTCATTAGGAATTAGCTTAGCTTTTACGGTTCTATAGCCTATAAATAGGAAGGCTATCTCTTGTATTTTCCAAGTTTATTGTGAGTAAAGTTATGCTGCCATTTTGTGCCAAGCTTTGCTTCTCCCTAGAATTCTAGGCTCTAAACTTCACATCCTTCACCTTTCCTTGGGCTGGCCGAACCTCCCAATGTTCATACACACCATGCACCTTCAAGATCAACATCACTCTTAGGAGGATCTTGCACACACACATCCATGGCTTTCGCACCATCTCTTACATGATTCAAGAAGAACTTCATGAAATTTGCCATCAAGTTACCTCTAAGGTGTCCCACATTTCTTTTGCTGATTTGCATTGCGAGACCCTGAAAAACTCATCTGTATTTAAATCAGAGGTTATAATGTTTTTAGCAATGCAATCGAATTTGGCCTTCTTGCTTTCTGAATCAGTCCATTGATACCAAGGCTTTTCAATGAAAGATCCATCTTTTTCAAGCTTTGGGACAAAAGGACCATTTTCAATTGCATCCCAAATTCCTTTGTTAAGTGATTCCATAAAGATTTTCATTCTCACTTTCCAAAATTGGTAGTTCAAACCACAAAACAGAGGTGGTCTGTTGATTGAAGCACCTTCCCCAAAAGGTAGTCTATCAGCCATCAAAAAACAGTTTTAGGATCACACTTGAATAAATTTCAAGAACCAAGCTCTTGATGCCAATTGTAAGAATGGATGGCTTTAAACTAGAGGGGGGTGAATTGTTTAAAGAGGGTTTTCTCAGAATTTTTAAGTCAAGAATGAAATTACTTCGAGAAACAAATGATAAGAAATTCAGTTTGCCAAAACACAAAGCAAAAACAACAGCACTAGAAAAACAATCGGTTGTTTATACCAGTTTGCAAATATCAAAACTGAATTTAAAGAGATTAAGGATAGAGAGAATGCACACAGAAGTTTATACTGGTTCACTCTAAACCCAGAGCTACATCCAGTCTTCTCAGAAACCACTGAGGAATTCCACTAAGCAATCAAACCTAGATCACTTACAACACAACCAAGAAAGTGACCTTGATCCCCTCAAGACACACACTTCTCTTGGTCAACACACCCATACTAAGAATGCTGATCTTGATCCCCTCAAGAACACACAACACTTCTCAGCAAACACACAAAGTTCTTTTAACAGATACAAGGATTACACTTGTTACAAAATGAAATCTGAAATCAATACAAGAGAAAATCCTATCTCACACTCTTTGATCAAACTCAATCTCTAAGCAATCTCAACTCTTTCAAAATCTCAAAACTTGTGTTCTTGTAAAAACCAAATTTGTTTTACTGTTTTATATTCAAAGATGTTTGTTATCAAATCTTAACAAACTTTTCATTGCATTTAAAGATTGGTCAAAGCATTAAAAACTGGAGCGTAAACAGTTAGAAAATCATTTAATGCTCAGTCAAAGCACAAAACAGTTTTCTGTTATGGTACCAAAACAAACAATCGGTTGTTTCCACGAATCAATCGGTTGTTTTGGTTTTGACAGCAAGTCAACCATAAAAACATTTTTCAACCTTTTCAAAAAACATCTAAGTATAAAACAATCGGTTGTTTCGACAAAACAACAGGTTGTTTTTCACTTAGTTTGAAAAACACTTTTCTTTTAAAAAGATTGAGAATGCCTATGCTTTGGATTCAATCAAGAGTGGATTACAAACACAATCTACCCCAGATCCTATCTAAGACAGCTCAGCAACAGCAAGCACAGCCTAGCCTTCAACATCCTTCAAAGGGTTTTGGATTCTTCAAAGCTTGAACACCACTTGGATCAACAAAGTTGGCTCTGTCGGTAATGAAAGTTGTCTTCTCCCGGTCTGCTGGATTCATGCGTATTTGGTTGTATCCGGAGTATGCATCGAGTAAACTTAACACTTTTTAGCCGGCTGCCCCGTCTACCAATCGGTCAATGCTTGGTAGTGGGTATGCATCTTTGGGGCAGGCCCTATTAAGATGAGTATAGTCGGTGCACATCCGCCATTTTCCATTATTCTTTTGCACCAGGACTATGTTTGCCAGCCACGTAGTGTAATGTACCTCTCAAATAAAACCAGCATCCAGAAGTTTTCTGGTTTCCTCCTCGACTATCCGTCCTTTCTCTCCAACCAACTTTCTCTTCTTCTGGGCTATTGGTCTGGCCTCCTTATAGATCGATAACTTGTGCGAGATTATTCGGGGGTCTATACCTGGCATGTCGGTTGCTGACCATGCGAACAAATCTGTGTTTTTAAATAGAACAATCGTGATAATGTTCTTTTCCTCCTCTCCCAAGGTCGATCCCAGTCGTGTATTTTGTCCTTCCCGCCCTACCTGACATAGCACTACCTCTTCCTTTAGCTCCACTTGAGGTTCGTCGTTCAGTCTTGGATCCAAGTCATCACCTAGGAATATATGATGAACCTCGGCCCTCCGAGTAGGTGTCGGCAGTGGAAGAATCTTCAAACTTGCAGCATAACATTCTCTCGCAATTTTTTGGTCGGCGTGAAGGGTGACCACCTCTCGGCCCCGGCTTGGATTGTCGGCTGGGAACTTCATGGCCAGATGAGGGGTCGAAACTATGGCTCCCAATTTATTGAGGGAGGATCGTCCGATCAGGATATTATAAGACGTTTCAGCATCAACTAACAGGTATCTGATTTTGATTGTCCGGCAGTCTCGGTTTTCCTCTCCAATCTTGGTGTCCAAGTCAATGTATCCTTTGGTATTGACTCTCTGTCCCGCAAAACCAATAATTTGCTCATCATATTGGACGATGTCATCATCCGATATGCCCATCTTCCGGAAGGTTTTTCAATACAAGATATCCTCAGAACTCCCTTGGTCTATTAGAGTTTTCATGATGACAAAGTTGGCTACTTCAATAGTGACCACCATAGGTTCGTCAGGTCTTGGGTTTATGTTTCTGAAGTCTGCGTTTGTGAAAAGCATAGGTGGCAAGTCCCTCCTATTACTTCTATTGATGGAGTACACAAAGTTGACTGCTCAGAGGTGCCTTTTTCGGGAGGATGATGTCGTACCCCCTCCTGCGAAACCTCCGACAATTGTGTTTATTACTCCTCGTATGGGTATGGTTCCTCGGTGGTTTCCTCCTCCTCGGCCTTCGCAGCCTTCTCGACCTCGCCGCTCGTTCTTCGAGGTGTTGCTACGTACCTCTTGCCTCTTTCCGACGTCTACTTTAGTTTTTCCATCCTCACGGCTTGTTTGGACGAAACGTCGCAAATGGCCTGCTTGTATGAGCTCTTCGATCTTATCTTTCAGGGCCCAACAATCTTCTATTGTGTGCCCAAAATTGCGGTGGTACCGACAATGCTTCGTCTGATCGCACTCTGCGGGGTGGGAGTTCTACTCGGTGCTCTCAGGAGATCGGCATTGAGGGCTTCTTCCATGACTCTCGACCTTTCGGCCATCATGGGGTGTAACGGGTGAAACGCGGTCCTTTGGGAAAATCTGTAGGCTTCCCGAATTGTGTTGGTCTGCTCCTGTCACCCCTCCTCTCGGGTTCATCAGGTACCTGAGCCTTGTTTCGGAATTCTTTCAATTCCTCCATCTGCATGTATTTGGTGGCTCTTTGGCGCAACTCATCCAATGTTGTGGCCGACTGCATGCATAAACTATTTGAAAACGGTCCCGGCTTTAGCGTAGTTACCATGTGGTGCATCGCCACTTTGGGAATTAGGTTCTGTATGTCCAAAGCCATCTTGCCAAATCTGTTCATAAAGGCTCTCAAGGACTCTGACTTCTCTTGTCGAATATTCACCAAGGCGATCGAAGTGAGGTGGTGTGGTCGGCTGGTAACTGAGCTCCGAACTTAGTTGCAAGTGTGTCAAAACAATCTATGGACTGAGACGGTAGTTGGGTGAACCAGCTTAAGGCTGCCCCCTTAAGAGAGGTGGGAAATATTTGGCACCATAGCGCGTCTTCTGTTGTGTGCAAGCCAACCTGGGTTAGGTACGCATTCACATGTTCGTCTGGGTCTGTGGTTCCATCATATTTATCCAACGTGGGATTGTTCCAAGTCCTCGGCAAAGGAACTTCAAGGATGGTTTCGACAAAGGGGATTATTCGGGGAGTCGTGCCTAACGCGTTAGTTGAGGCCGGCCTGATATTTTCTTGATATGAATTTTCGACCTCGTGTACATCCGTATTCGCATTATCACCCGAGGGGATATCACCCACAGCTTCCGGGATGTTTGACTTCTCTGCGAGTTTTTGTTTCATTCGGGCATTCTCCTTCCTCAAAGTTTCCATCTCCTTTTCATTTCTTTGTTTTATCCCTCTAATCTCTTCTTCGCTTTTCTTTTTTAACAGCTTCATCTCCTTCTGTATCTTCAAGATTAGTGCCATAGGATCTGGGTGACTGGTTTTCTCTTGCACATTCCTGTCGTTGCCCGTCATGTTCCTCGTAGTTACCATGTGGATATTTTGCGGGGTTTCCTTTCGGCTCCACGGTGGGCGCCAAAATGTTCCTACAAGATTAGAACCCTGCAGAACACTTCCTCTTGTTGCAATCTTCTCGTCTTCCCAGTCTCTCGGTTGGGCTCTGGTCTGAACACGATGGGGGGTGTGCCTGCGAAGACACTCCGATGATCAAGTCAGTTCGAGAGTTAAGTATCAGAGGGGTAGAAAGTGAATAGTTACCTCGAGTGTTGTGTCTCTTCCTCTATTTATACTATTATAGATGGGCTCTGACTGTTATGGACCTGCTTTTGAGTCCAGTTGAAGGCCCAATTGCACCTTAATCATGTTTTGCGTTTAATCTAGTTTATTCTCGTTTAATTACGTGTTTGTCTGTAATCCTAGTCGGCTAGTTGGCTATCCGACCATCCCGTAGTAGAGTATATAATTATAAGGATTATCAAACTATATTTTTCTTTATTTTTCTTTCGGATACGCTTTTCTTTGACATGTGAACATGCTTTACTTTTTACATGTGAACAAAGTTTTCCATCCATAGTGTAATAATTATATGATTGTATACAAAGCAAGAAATTGTTTAAAGATATAAATTAGAACGCAATATCTTTTCCGTAGCACTGAGCAAATAATTGTGTGCACTCTTAAATTAGTGAAATATCCTTGTTGAAACCTTAGATGAGTGGGAAAGGAAACCAAAGCACAACAACTAAAATTGAAAATGATATGCTAAAAGCCTTTGAAACTCGCAACCAATTCTGACAGAGTCTTTGCAGATGATCCATCTTCTTTTATCGCATTAGCAGCAGCAATCTTCAGAAGTTCCATTCTTTTTCGAATTTCCTTGCCTTCTTTTTCTTCCATCAAGCCTCTCACAGTCTTAGAAATTTCTTCTCTTTCTGTCAATCCACTGTGGTCAACTTTTGGTCTAAGTGCCACCTTTAGATCATCAGTTAGGATTGCTGCATTCAGGCTCTGCTCAGCAAAGAGGGGCCATGCTATCACTGGCACACCTTGCACAACACTTTCAAGCACTGAGTTCCAACCACAGTGAGAAAGGAACCCCCCAGTTGCACTGTGACCAAGCACTTGAATCTGAGGTGCCCAAGAAGGAACAACCAACCCTTGCTGCTTGGTTCTCTCCAAGAAACCTTGTGGCAGAAACTGTAGAGGGTCCTTCGTTTCAGCACCAAAGTAAGCAGAATTGACCGCACCGCTAGGGGCTCTCACAACCCAAAGAAACTTTTGCCCACTCAGTTCCAACCCAAAGGCTAACTCATTGAGTTGGTCTTGAGAAAGTGTGCCACCACTTCCAAAGGATACATACAAAACAGATTTGGGTTCTTGCTCATCCAACCATCTTAAACACTCCATCCCATTTTCGTGATCAATCGACCCCATTTGAATAATGGGTCCAACAGGGTAAATCCCAGGCTTCCCTTTGACGTGTTCATGCAAAGCTCTTATAGCCTCTGATTCCAATTCAAGGAAGGTATTCATAAAGACACCATCCGGAACATGAAAACTTTTGGAACGTTCAAGAAACCCCTTGTAACCTATGCTAGAGAGATTTTGAAAAGGGAGAGGGAGATCTGTGCTGAGAATAGGTACACAACCAGGAATCTTGATAGGCTCTTTTGGGTCTCTGGACTCAGAAGAGAGTATCTCATCTAGCTTTGATGAGTAGAAGTACAAGGAAAGCAACATAGCGGATTGAGGGAGGTAAATGTAAGACAAGAGGTTAAATTCCTTGGCAAAGTCCAAAGCCCCATGTGCAAAAACATCCACAACCAAAGCTGCAACCTTTGCTCTTGAGCATAGGGACTCCAATTCTTGCCTTATGTAGGGTAGAGAGAGATTGACGGAGAGTTCAATTTGGAGTGCAAGGATAGAGGGATCTGTATTTTGTTCAAGGGTGATGGGGGGAAGGAAAATGGAAGTTATGGTTGGTGGAAGAGTTTGAAGGTATGCTTTGGATGAAGAAGGGGGTGACCCAACTGAGGGAATGAAGCATGTGATGTGAAAATGTGGGAGGAGATGGAGAAGGCGTTTGGAGAACTCAAGAATTGGGACCAGATGGGTGAAGCCAGGACTCGGAAGCACTGCTATGTGAGGTTTCTCCATTGATGTGTAGTAACAATGCTTTCTCTGCTTGCAAACTTATACTATTTATGTTTCAAAAAGTTCACTACTTTACATTATAATAAATCAGTTTATAATTCAAATATGTTAATATAATTTTAAAATTATTTTATTTCTTAACATCTTAATAAAAAAAATTATTTGTCTTTTAAACTACAGTATAATAGAATATATTAGTACAAGAAGATGACAGGCATTGGTGCACAGACATCGAAGACTGATCTATTTTGTACTACTCATATCTTATGGTCATTTTCATAGTCAAAGTCATTAATCTATTTTGAACTCTTGGTAGCTTTCAGCCACAATCATACTTTTTCTTATTCTTATTAGTGGAAACAACTCACCCACCTACCTTCAGTCTCAAACTACAATTTTTCTATCTCTTCATACTACCTACCCCATCTTCAAGAATCACCAATTTTAAACTTTTCTAATAAATTAAATAAATTTGGCAGTTGTTTATTATTATTATTATTATAGTAATTTTATTTTTAATAGCACAATTATTTCTTTGAATGCAGTACTTTTATCTACTGTAAATACAAATATTGGTTTACTTTATTTAGAAATAAATTAGGAATGGAAAAATCATTATTTAATTAAATGTGGAAAATATCATAAACTTTCTTTTAAAAGTCTAAGACTGCAATTATTTTAAGATAAGAAGAATATCTCCAACTTGGCTAATAAAACAGATTGCATATTACAATTAATGTGATTTTATCAAATGATGTTTTTGTTTTTATTTTTATTTCGACTTTTATGTAATATACACGGTAACAACTAATGAATATACGTTGAAGAAATATATTTTTTCACCTTTTTATTTAATAAAGTTGTGAAAAAAATCATTTCACAATCATATAAAAAGTTAAAGCTTTCGAATCCATGAACATAGTATTGTCGCAATGTTTTGTTTACTTAATATTTAGTTTTTGTTTATTCCAATAATATACTCCTACGACATTTGTTGGGGTATCAATCCGAAGAGGGGTTGCGTGGTTAAATAATCAAGTCAAGTGTTTATCTCTTTAGCTGAGTCCCTTTTCACTCATAATCAGGGAATCTATCTTGTTTGAGTTACATTTTACTTCCTATAAAAATTTATACTCTGCTTTTATTTTGTACATTAAGTAAATTATTAATTTAGAAAAAAAATTAATAAAATTAATAATTCGTGTGAAGAACTAAAATCGTGGTACATAACACGATTTTTACTTGAATTTGTTTTAAACTAGTTTTTTTATTTATTTAAAGTTTTCATGTTAGGCATATACTATGCAACTTGATATCACAGTTATACTGACACCTCAAGTAAAAACAATCATCTACCATCACGGAAAAGTATTATTAAAAAAAATACAAAAAAATTTGGAAGACTAGACAAAAATTTATATATTAACAAAAACGATACATATGTAAATTATACATATTCATAAATAATTCTAAAAACAGACTAGATAGAAGCTTATTATACTAATGAAATGACTCTCTATGAATAAATCTCAAATTAGCCCAGTTATCAGTACACACATTTCTTTCACGAAAAATATGAGTAACCCTAAACTTGATTTTACCACAGTAATTAAGATAAGTATTCCATTGATTACGAAGCATCGGAACAGTTGTCCTAGCATTAAACGCAACACAAATCAAGGCATAATCATATTCAAGCCATACATTAGTAAATCCCATCTTTTAAACTTCCTCTAAAGCATATATAACTCCATAAAATTCAGTAATCAGAGCAGTCTAAACATCAAGAAATGCAGAGAAACCACCAATAAACTCCCCCACGAAAAATACTTCCACAAGTAGCAAGACCAAGATATCCCTTAGTAGCCTCATCACTGTTAATTTTAACCCATCCTAGCGAAGGGAGCTCCCATCTATCAGGAAGAGGACGAAGAACTTTACCAGTACGAGTATTAATACCAAAAAACTTAATGACGCTGAAATCCAACATATCATTCTTCATTGAAGCTTTATACGAATTTCTCACGAGACAAGTTAAATCTTTAATTAGCAAAATAACCCGAGAAACATCAATCTTATCCTAAAATCTAGCATAATTCTTCATACGCCATAGTATCCAAATAGAAAAGGTTATCACAACAAGCTTAAGTAATTTAACCAAAGAACTACCACCACTCTTAATAAAAGAAAGAAAATCTTCCTTATTAGAGAACTGAGGAATAAGAAAAATATGTTGAACCCAACTCTAAATATGCAAAGCATTAGAACATTCAAAAAATAAATGTTGAATAGATTCCTCGTACTTTTCACAAAGCATACACATAGAACATATATGCAAACCTTTACGCTGAATATGTTGATCGGAAGGAAGCTGCCCATGCAAAACTTTCCAGAGTACCAGAGTTTTGGAAGGTAGAATATGAAGACCAAATGAATTTACCCCAACCACAGGAAACTCCTGGTTCGAAGAAAAAAGTCCTAGCCGATTTAAGAGTGAAACTACCAAACTCATCTAAAATCCAATTAGGAATATCATGTGCCTCCGTAACCATGATATGATTAAAAAAATGAGGCATCTATTGTAAAGACAATGAATATTCCAATCAAAACTAGTCTAAAACTGCAGAATGCTAGCACCATTAGATAGTTCTGCAATATTAGCTAAAAAAGTAGTAAAACATCATTTATCATTCCAAAAATTAATAAAAGTACTTGTACCAATAGTCCAAGAAGTATTGTCAAGTATAGTAGAATAAAACTAGATGGATAAACCATTTGAAGCTTATATTTTGGTTTAAGAACTCTAACTTTCAGGAGAAAAGACCAAGGCTTGTTACAATAGGCAAAGTTTCAAGCAAGCTTAAGAAGATAGGCATTATTTTCATGACGGAGATTAATAATGTTCAAACCTCTATTCTCAAGAGGAGAGCAAATCATAGCTCAATTAACTGTAGCTATAACTTTTTTCAGAATATCACCAATCCAAATAAAATTTCTACACCACTACTCAACTTGCTTAAGAAGAGAAACAAACCATTTATACAGGTCATTTATACAACCATGACTACAAGAAAGAAGACGTTGAATTTTGGTGACAAATTTTGCAGAAGTATCCATGGTGAAAAAACTATTCTTAGAATTATTAACATATTGACCTAAAAAATCACCATATTTTAAGAAAAATACTCAAATTTCTAAGAAACTTATTATCCGCCCTACAAAAAGAACAAATATGTCATCAACATATAAAATATAAGAGGGAGTGACATAACCTTGCAGACTAGCCATATGTAGAATATTCTTATCATTCATAAACTTAGAGATACCTCAACTGAGAACTTCCTCTACAAGATAGAAAAGTAAAGGAAACAATGAATCTCCTTGTCTAACATATCTAATACAAGGAAAAAACCCACCAAACTCCCATTTATTCTGATAGAAAGCATAGTTGAACAGAGAACTGTATTAATACAACCAACAAACAAGGGATGAAAACCAAAGCGTGTCAAAACTAATAATAAGAAATGAATATGTCTATCATGCACAAACTTTTTTAGAAAGCATGTTAATAACTTCAAAAGCAATACCAATACAATCCTGAATCTGTCTATCCTGCACAAGCTCATATTGATTAGGAGAAATTATTCTAGTAGCCACAATTGCAAGTCTATCCTCAATTATTTTGGAAATAATCTTAAATTTGAAATTAGCAACAACAATCGGTTTGTAATCTTTAATGGATTCAACACCCTAAATCTTATAAATAAGAGATACCACATTACTACAAAATTGTTTAAAAATTTAATTACCATGTAGAATATAAATTATAAAGAAGTAAAAAAATTATATAAATAAATATATATTTTTATTGCTAAGCTGGAGGTCAGGAGTTTGGAGATGGTCTCCAAGATTATTCCATTGTAAACCGTGGCTTTTGAATATTTAGAGATCACAATGAGATGAGGAGAGCTCCAACTTTGACAATACTTCGACGATCAAGTCAGTAAGAGCAAAAAATATTAGTGTAGTATGTATTGCATAAAATAATACTTCCCTTGACTTAGAAACTCATGGTCCTTTTATAGTGTTCATCGATCCCTTTTCGAGGAATTGTAACAACATTCTTAATTATATTTCCTCATTATTCTAGGATGTTGGTGAACATAATATAATTTTTTGTTGTGCCTCTACCACCATAGTCAGGTTTTGACCCAATCCGAACGGAACGACAAAATAATTACGTAGTTGCCCATTATATTTTAGGTGTTTATTCAGGAGGGTGGTACTCATAGTACTCTTCTTCCTTGTTTCTAAGCCATCATGCATCTTTAAGAATGATCAAACCATGGCTGATTCTCCCTGCACCCAATCAAATTAGACTGGCACCCAATTCTATATGTGAAAGTACTGAAATGCCCTTAATGACAACGAAATTAGGTTAAGTGAATTCTGCACCCAATCACACCCAACAACTTTGTTCTCTCACCCAACAGCCATCGTTCTCACATCAACGTAGCAGCCGCCAACGCCACCTTGGTTTTCGTTGGCATTTCTCCTCTGAGGCAGCGGAGGCTTGACTTGAAGGACCCATTGAACGAAGACGAACCCAGGAGCGCGAAGTCCATTCTTGTGCAAGGTCAGTTTTAACATGTGTGTGCGTTGCAGATAGTTTTAGGGGGAAGTCATTTTTGACTTTCGGATATGCTTGTGAGGAAGGTATTTATGTGTTGTGATGGCATTTCATGTGTTCTTCTTGAATCAAAGTAGTAAAAAAATGGATGCGGAAGCAATGGGTGAGTGAAACAAAGCCCTCCTAGGAGTTGTGATGGCTTTGAAGGTGCATGATGAGTATGAATTAGAGAGGTTCGGCCAGCTCTATGAAGAAAGGTGAAGGGAGTGAAGTTTATAGCCTAGATTTCTAGGAGAAGTATAGCTAGTGCACAAAATGGGCAGCATAACAATACTCAAATAAACTTGTGAAATACAAAGAGATAGCCTTCCTATTTATAGGCTATTTGGGCTTAAATGTTAAGCTACATTTCTAAGGAAAAGAAAACCAAAATTAAATCTAAATTCTAAGCCATGTGCCATGCAATGACCGGCCACACAACCCTAGGTTCTAGAAGGTTTCCTTCACAAAGTTCTTTCTACACTACCTATCTTACTAAGTACCCCTAATGGGCCTTTTATGCAACAAAGCCTCTTCTCTCCCAAACCGTAGCTTTGGCCCTTGTGTGTGTGAAGCTAGACGGTCTAGGACTCTTCATAGATGCTCCTCATGTAGCCTTGGCCTAGACGCTCCTCATCATGGCTAGACGCTCCCTTTGTGAGGCTAGACGCTCCTTGTGAGGCTAGACGCTCCTTTTGGAAGGCTAGACGGTCTTGGTCTTGGAAGCTTGGCTTTCATAGTGTGGTGAGCTTGGGCCTTCCTCCATCATCCCCTCCCTCTTGAAAAGGATTTGTCCTCAAATCCAAGGCTTTGCTTAGGGGGTGGTTGTGGCTGGATGGTGTCCATCATCTCCTCCGGCTTGAGAAGATCTATCCTCAGATTTGCATTCTTGATCTCGGATAGCAGCCTCTTGCTTCGTCAAGGTGTGTCCTCCCGGATCAAATGTCAATCTATGTGACCCTTGAAACAAAGCAAAGGAGTGAGGGTGATCTTTTGAAAAACAAATAAATGTGGGAAGTTGCCATTTTTGTTTTTCTCTTGTTGTGGCCAACTTCTCACAATACCTCCCTTTTGAGGGTTGTAGGTGCCCTCTAATCCTCTTATGTTTTCTAAAATTTTCAAAAGGAGTTACTTTTCCCTTAGGCATAATCTTTTTAAGACAGAGTAACAACTTTATAAAGGCAAGAGGACATAGAACACATACAACTTCGAATGGAGAAATATGAGTAATTTTGTGGATTACTCCTTTGTATGCATGCTTATAAGGGAAAGGATTCTTATCCCAAGATTTGTGAGTGTCTCTCATGATTTCGTGAAACATAGAAGAAAGAGCTATGTTTTCAAATTTTGGAGCTCTATCTATTATGTTGGAAAATAAATCATGGAGGCTTGTCACATTTCTTAGGAAGAGATTATCCACATCCTTAAAGAAAGAAAAACCCTTTGTTGTCCTAGGAAGCGCCAAAATGGAATGTGTATCTTCCCAAAGATCTTTTACAAAAGGTGAAGGAGTATAAAGTTCATGAGACATTGCTTTGGGCGTAGTTTGAAAACAAGAATTGTACCTAAGGTAATGTCTTTGAACTTCTTTTCTCATGGGGGACAAAAGTTTTCCTTTTAAAAGCTCTAGAGTTTTATCAACTCTAATTTGTCCCATGAGTTCTCCTTCATGAAGAATTTCTCTTTTATGTGTGAAGGTAGTCTCGTTGATACAACCTTTGTTCATGGAAATTTCAATTTTTTGCAAAGGTTGTCTCAATAAGACATGACAAGTTTCTTTAGGCACTACTTCACATAAAAAATTGTCTTTGTAGATGCCTATAGATGACTTGACCTTCACTTGGTGATATCTTGGCATGTATGTAAAATAATCTACTATATTTTTATCTATGCAAGCCTTTTTTAAGGATTCTTCTTTTTTTTCTAGGCTTGCAAGTGTTCCTTTACAAAAGGTAAGGCTAGGTTGTTCAACAAGAGGTATATTTTCAAATGTATTTTCAACTTTTCCTTCTTGTTGAATGACCTTGTGGGAAGGAACACTCTTCTCCCACACCTTTTGTTTTCCAAGGGTTTTCTCTTGCTTTTCTATTTTTACATTTTCTTTACTCTCACTAGCTTCTTTTTCTTGGCTACTATTCTCATCTTTGTCCCTTAAGATCATAGATCTTTCATTGAAACATTGAGATGCTATTTGATCATTGCCAAGGTATTCTAAACATGGAATTTCTCTAGCTTGAGTGTGAGAGATATGCTTGGTTAGGTTTTCTTGTCTCTCTTTCCTAGCTCTCCTAGGGAATTGTTGATGATATTCATTTTTCCTAAGACTTTCTTCCCCAAGATAATCATGATGTTTAGAGCTAGATGCATGAGAATGTAATTTTTTTGAAAATTGAGACTTCTCATTCTTTGCTTTAGTCAAAACATTAAGTTTAGTCTCACTCTCCAATTGTCTATATGCAATTGATTGCACAGTTTGTGAAACTTCTTTCAAAAGAGTTTTTAAAGATTTTAATTCACTTCCAATAGACTTTGTAGAATGAGAAGAAGAAGACATGGCTAAAGCTTTGTGTATACAAGTATTTTACCTTGAGAAAACTTAGGAAAGTCAAAGAAGGTAGTTTTCCAGGTAAGGGAGGTGAGTCACAGTGGACTACTTAAATACCAAGCCTTTGCCTTAGCCAAAAACTATCCCTCAATGTCTTCACACAAAGCTTTCTCTTAGTAAACCACTTGGAACACAATTAAGTTGAGAAATCAGATTTTAATGCAAGAAAACAATGCATGCTAACTAATTAACAAAGCTAGACGGTTTTTAACAAAACTTAAACAAAATTAAACATGCAAAGCGTAGCTAACAAAGCAAAAGAAAAGCAAGTAACAATTACTAATCAAGAATGCTATACTATTCGGCCCTAGGTGAGGCTTCTTGGACACTTTGAGCCCTTGAAGACACACTCACCGTCTAAAGCGTAGTTAACAAGGTAATTAACAATAAACCAAGTTGTAAAGGAGATAAGAAAACCCCCTTTGTTGTTCCTCTTTTTTTTTGTTAGTGCGCTTTCTTTGTTGTCTTGATTGTTGATCTTCTAGGTGTTTGTAGTGTTTGTTTCAAGAAGCTTGTTTCGCCTTAGCTTGACTCCTCCTTAGAAAGTTGGCTTTAATTCTCCAATTTCCAGCACCTATTCACAAGGGCTTAACCTTAAACCAAGTCAATTTCCATGCACATAAGCACCAAGAGAGAATTAAATTCCAGCACCCACAAAAGAGAGGTCAAGAAACAAAAGCAAGAAACAAATTTAATTGAAAGAAAACAGTACCACCAAAAGGATTTATAATATGACAACTTAGAAAGAGATTCAAGAAATTAAAGCAAACAATTAAAGGTACTCAATAAAAGTTGGCACACAAAAGGAATTCCTAAAGAAAAGCACTAGATTAGATGACCAAATAAAAAAACAGCACCACTGGAAAATGTTGTGGGCCAGAAAACAGTTTTGTTCCCCGATTTATGCTGAGCTGTAATTGTAAAATTTGTTTCTGAAATTTGGATACAAGAAAATTCAGGATCTTAGCTAAATTTTGGCTTTGGAATCACCTAAAACGCATGCACCATTTTTTTTTAATAATTTTTGCAAATTTGGTGTGCAGTTAGGCCAGCTGTAACGCTCAAGATTCGCACTCTGATTTTGTGAGATTTATCATTTTTTTTCTGTTGCTCCTTTTGACCTCATTCTTTTTTTGTCTTTTCTATAACACCTTAAACTTGCATTTTCCAGAAATTCAGAATTTTCCTATGGGTAGAAAAATTTTGTTAAACAAAACAGCCCAGAACAGAGAGGTGTTACAGGGGAAATCTGGAAAACTGGAAGAAAAACAGCAAGATAACCAAAATTAACACAATGGAAATGTGAGAATGGAAATTGTGTATGAACTAAGACACAATTATGAACTCAAACTAAAAATAAAAAGCACCAAAGGATCAAAATAACAGCAGATTAAAGCAATATAAAGAGACCCAAAGCAAGAAAAAATCAAGCCAAAAAAATAGGACTACTAAGAATTGATGACAATATGGATGAACATGACTTGACAAAACATGTATAGATTCAGAAAATTAAAGACTCAAAGCATAATATGAAGCAAAATAATGAAAGCAATAAAGACTCAAAGCCTAAAACAAAAATAGCAACACAAAGGTGTATGGAATCCTATCACAAATTGCACAAGAACTTGTTCAAGATCAAATGAACAAGAGTGCTTGGGTTGGATCTTCCACAAAGCACACCAAGAACAAATTAAAAATATAAAAAACAGCAAGACAAGTAAGGAATTGAAATGACAAAGATGAAATAAAGAAGAACTGAAATTAAAAAGACAAGCTACTCATCTTGAAGAACCAAAAGCTCATGATACCAAATGATGGCATTTCATGTGTTCTTCTTGAATCAAAGTAGTAAAAAAATGGATGCGGAAGCAATGGGTGAGTGAAACAAAGCCCTCCTAGGAGTTGTGATGGCTTTGAAGGTGCATGATGAGTATGAATTAGAGAGGTTCGGCCAGCTCTATGAAGAAAGGTGAAGGGAGTGAAGTTTATAGCCTAGATTTCTAGGAGAAGTATAGCTAGTGCACAAAATGGGCAGCATAACAATACTCAAATAAACTTGTGAAATACAAAGAGATAGCCTTCCTATTTATAGGCTATTTGGGCTTAAATGTTAAGCTACATTTCTAAGGAAAGAAAACCAAAATTAAATCTAAATTCTAAGCCATGTGCCATGCAATGACCGGCCACACAACCCTAGGTTCTAGAAGGTTTCCTTCACAAAGTTCTTTCTACACTACCTATCTTACTAAGTACCCCTAATGGGCCTTTTATGCAACAAAGCCTCTTCTCTCCCAAACCGTAGCTTTGGCCCTTGTGTGTGTGAAGCTAGACGGTCTAGGACTCTTCATAGATGCTCCTCATGTAGCCTTGGCCTAGACGCTCCTCATCATGGCTAGACGCTCCCTTTGTGAGGCTAGACGCTCCTTGTGAGGCTAGACGCTCCTTTTGGAAGGCTAGACGGTCTTGGTCTTGGAAGCTTGGCTTTCATAGTGTGGTGAGCTTGGGCCTTCCTCCATCATGTTGTGGATGGCTTCATTCGAAAGGGTTTGCTTATGAATGACTTCCGGATATTAATATCCGTATTTACTGCAGATGAAGGGATCCAGAAGGGTTTTTTGCACTGGTTTTTTATGATCATTGATGTTCCTACTATCTCTACCCTTAAAATTTGTGTTCCAAGATTATGGCACTTAGCAATATGGTATTTTGTATTTGTTCTTTTATACTATTTTTGTTCCATTTTAATTTTTGATTGGATGTTATTTTTATGAATAGTAAAATGGTGAGAACTAGAGGTAGAGGACTTTCTAATTCGGACCGTGTGCGACCAACTGCATCAGTTAGAAGAAGACGGGGTGGTCCTAGTACTTCAATTCCAAATGAAGACTTTGAAGATTATATTGAACAAGAAGAAATTGAAATTGATAATGAAGGCTATCCAGGAGGGCCAGTGGATAAGTCCTTACTCATTAATTATGAAGTTCATGTAGCCAGACAGTTATAGGATGGTTTGGTAAGTAATGAACTTTAATTTCTTGTCTGTGGTATGTATGTATTTATTGAGGATATATGTTTTTATTATTGTAGGATCGTGGTGAGCTGAAGGTCTTTTCTCATGGGAGGAAGATAAATAAGTTAGGAGCACCTCACGAGCGCATACTGGTTGCTGTAGAAATGTATGGCTTAAGTGGTCTGCTTCATGCTAGTTATGAGAATTTAGACCGAGGACTGCTGTGTTCTTTTGTAGAGAGGTGGCATGCAGAGATAAACAAATTTCATTTACCGGTTGGGGAGAAGACCATCACTCTTGATGATGTGTTAAATTTGTTGCATTTACCCATTGTCGATCAATTTTACACTCATGAGACTTTAGATGCAGACTCGGCGAATGATTTATTGGTAGAATCCCTCCATGTTGACCGTGGAGTTGCATCTCAAGTAACAAGACATTGTCGGGGAGTTCATGTGCGCCTGAGTTGGTTAAGAGATGTGTAAGACGCATGCTCAAGGAGGCAGTGGACTGTGGCTGCCAGAGCTTACTTACTTCACCTTGTCGGTTGCACTATCTTTGCCAACAAGAGTGCTACATTAGTTAGTGTGTTTTATCTTGGGTTTTTTGTCGATTTGAAGCTGGCGTGGGGATAATCTTGGGCGCCAGTTTCATTAACGCACATGTATAAGCAGTTAGGAGACTGTAGTTATCCAAACACTAAGCAACTAGCTGGTTATGTGACATTGTTGCAAGGGTGGATTTATAGCACTTCCCGTCTATAGGGATGAGACGTACGCAAGCCTAGTATTCTGAAGAGCAATCTCGATGTACGATGTATGAAACAGGAAAAGTTACTTCAATTGATGTTGTTCGATTGCAGTTAGATACATTGACACCATATTCCATTCAGTTTTCCCCATATGACGAGCACGGAGAAGAACGTGCATTTGAGTGGATTTCCTTATTCTCTGGTTATCTGAGGCTTGGAAATTGGACACAGTTGCACATGTCAGAATGTGTTCTCCATCAGTATGGATATGTGCAGATCATCCCTCGCCACCCACTTGTAGTTAGAAATGGCGATCTCTATACAAATGAAATGGACCGTCGATGGTTACATTTCAATGATTATGTCATACATGATTTGGCCATAGCACCTTATCCTGGCTCATGCGTTGAAGAGTACATGTCTTGGTTTTCATCTGTATCACATCCATATGTGATTAATATAGAAGAGGATGAGCGTCATGTACTGGTACCCTTAGAAGCACGTGGCCACAGACCAATGCCAACTCATCCTGAGGATTCGTATCCTCAACATCCTCTACATCCTACTCTGGTATGCTTATAACATTATTAACAGAGAATTTGTGTTATCTTTTTTCTAATGCTATGACATTCATGTTTGTAGGGTATTTTTCGTAGAATTACATAGACATTGCAACCATTACTTAATCATGGTGATGTCGTGGAGGGCAGTCCTATGTGGGAAGGGATACAAACAGCCGTTATATTAGCACGAGGAACGACTGATGATAGAGTTGTATATGTCAGAAGACATTTACGTAGAAATGATTGATAATGTATTAGGACTCCTTATTATGTAATATTTGTATCTATGACGATGTATTTGCACCTTATTTATATTATTTAATGTGAATTTTATTTATGTTATTTAAAATGGTTTGGAATTTTTAGTTATGAACACTTTAAAGAAAACATGTTAATAATTGGCTTCAGCATTACCAGTTCCGGATATATCATCCGTAGGCACCTCTACTAGATATTCATCCGTAGGTGCTCCCAGTGTTCTAGATATTCATATCCGTAGGCACCTCCAGAATTATATGTTGTTCAACGACTTGCAGATATTTATATCCGTAGGTACCTTCAGGACTTGCTGATATTCATATCTGTAGGAATCTCCACGACTTGCGGATATTCATATCCATAGATGACATTTTGTGTTCCGGATGTTCGCATCCGTAGGCACCATTGTCTATTCCGGATGTTGCTATCCATAATGCATTACAAATGTACTAAATACATATATTCAAACACACAAAATATTAACTATTTATTACAAATGTTATCATTCGTAAACATAAACATTAACTATTTATTACAAATGTTATCATTAGAAGTATCTAATGGACATTATTTGTGTATAAACTTGTATCCGACTAGTGTAGTATGTTGACCAAGATTGGGTCGTAGTATAACAATGTGATGCCCTCAATATACCCGTAGGTGTCATTGGACAACCATATTTGAGTTTCACCTATAAAGGTAATAAATATAAGTTACATAACTTTTAATTTAGTAGTATGACTTACTTTTTTATTCGTTTAGGGTATATCTGGACAAAATGATTTCCGTGGACATGCCCAATTGCAATGATTCAATGATGATTGAAGTTACTTGGTGCTTGGGTTCTTAAAGGAAAAATAGTCAATGATTGTATCTCTGACAATGAAACAAAAATGACATTATAACGATTTGCAATAACGTATCCCATGTTTGGAATTGTCGTCCACTTATCTGTTCCAGCGTGCAAGTACAAATGAATGGTGAATAAAGTTAAATGAAGAAATGCAAAGTACAAATGAAAGGGTGTTAGTGTTGGTACCATAGACATGTGGTAAACTAGAAGTGACTTCTTCAAGTATTTATATCGTTCATCACCACCAAACAGTTCAACATATTCTTGTCTCCATTCACTTAGTTCTTTTAACAAATTCATTCAAACAACTGCCCATGACTCCTCTCCCATGCCCAATTCGGCAGCAACAACACGGTACCCACAATGGGCATCAGCCTTAACGTCGACAACATCAACAATGTATGGATGATACCCTACAAGGAATTGATCAAGGAAAGGAATGGATTTTGGTGGTAGAATTTGTGATAACTATCCTTGATTAGATTTTATACTCGAAGAACTATCATGTTTTGAGTGTACGAAATCCACATGTCCAAAAATAAGAAGGGACTCGCTTAGTTGATCTCATGAATTTGGTAGGACGAGCCATCTTTACAACACCTTTTGTTTTGACCTTATCATGTGGTGCGTAAATAGATGTCTTCTCTGGAAAGGCAATCTCTTGCAATTTAGTTTTGATGTTAACCTTACCTGCAATGTCTAAGTCTTTGAACTGCTTCGTGATCACCTCAAACTCTTTGTCAATTGACAACTCAGATGAACATTGTTCAGTTGTAATATCTTCAAAGCTTAATCAAGTT
Source organism: Phaseolus vulgaris (assembly GCF_000499845.2). NCBI lineage: Eukaryota > Viridiplantae > Streptophyta > Magnoliopsida > Fabales > Fabaceae > Phaseolus > Phaseolus vulgaris. Next base: position 24,538,933 of record NC_023752.2, read on the forward strand.
CACATGACATGTACTGATTTAAGTGGTATGTTACCCACACCAAACAAAGCCAATTCACACGCACACAAAAGACCATGAGTACATGTAAGGCTACATCCACACCTTTTTTTATCAAACCCCACTGATTTAACCCTATCAAGCTCTTCGAAAATAAGGTTCAAAGTGTATTTTGACACAAAACCTAACAATTTTTTTGTAAGTTGTAACCTTAAACCGATGTTCGGCCACATACAAACTCTTTTGGAATGAAGCTTTGATTGCATTATGTTGTAAAATAATCATCTTATTGATCGAATCCCAGCAGAAACATAAATCCCCCATGGAATTATGAAGAATTCTCTTTTGGCTCCAGTGTGCCGCCTCAACCCTGTTACCTGTTGTGTTTCCTAAGTGCATGACCTTATCTGTTCATGCCTTCACAAACTTTTCTTTGTGTGGACTTAACCATGTAGCCATCACATAAATAACAAATATAGGCCATGGAGAACAGAGAACTTGAAGAGCATTCACACGATCTTCAAAGGCCTCAACAATATCACAATCCACAACAGATCCCCAAGCTTGCATTACTTGCTCCCATGTCTCTCTTGGATGAACCAGCATTTTACATTTTGCTTTCACATTTTATTGATGTGAAATCGACAGAGCAAATTATAAGCTCCAAGAACAAGATTCTAATTGCATTCATTAAGGCAATATCTCTATCACATACCACCACCCTAGGGTATGAATCAACTCTCACAAACAACCCTTTAAGTCTGTCAAGGGCCCATAAAAAATTATTTTCCTTTTCTGCTGCTAGTAAACAAAATGCAACGGAAAAAAGTCAAATCAGTTGACGTAATCCCAACAACCTCAAGTAACGGCATCCTATACTTGTTCATTTTGTACATACTATCCATTAATATGACAATATTAAAGGAGTTCACTAGCTTTACTGAATCTGGGTGTATCCAAAATATATCTTGCACAACATTCGACACCTCTTCACACCTACACTAATGCACGTACATGTTTCGCTCCAATAACAACATGAACTGTTGCATTTCTGTTCTATGACCTCGTTGTGATCTTCGATGAACACTCATTGCATTATAAACTTGCTTTATTGTCATCACATTCTTCTCATTTCTCTCTTTCATGGTTAGTAAAATATTCCTTGGCATCACTAAAGTTTTAGTCATATCCTTAACCATAACTTTTTCCTCTACACTTAACCTTCCAACACTGCCAAATCATGATTGTGAGAACCACAAATTAATTCAACCATCCACCCTTGACCACCTTTCACTGGTTTGCCTCGCAATCTGAAAGGACACTCACACTTCCTACTTCCCATTTGACTGATATCTACGTCTTTTTTATACCGTTTGTATTTATCTCCTCTCTCACAACCTAATAATACGTAGGTCATCCTTCCTTGTTGCCCCGTCCATGTATTCAACCTTAATATAAAAATAAAAAACCCATAACTATAGCCAACACTTCTCGCCCACTCTAACAACTCATCTCAATCACGAAATACATACAACAACATATGCCAAATTTTAAAATCATTCATAAAAATAACATTCACAAGCCTAACATTTACCATACCTCATTTGTAGTAAATGTCTCACTACACTCATGTGCCCTATGTTAATTATCTAACGCGTTATAAGTTATTGAGTGCTCCAGATCAACATCATCTAATCCATCCCACACATCAATCTCCCTTGAAATTTTCATATATGAGTCCATTGTATCCTTGGCAATGCTGGAAAAAAAAAATACCACTTAGCTTTCGGATAAATAAATCCATACGTAAAAAACATAATTCTGCATACCCAAATTCGGAACACATACATCATCATTCTGGATATGTACATCCGGAATTCAGAATCGGATAATGATATTCGTAAGCTACTTTTACACTACGGACATGGGCGTCCGAAAGCTTCAACTGCAAATGTTAAATACTTACAGATTTTTACATCCGGAGTGACTAATAATGGATTCTGGACACCAACATCTGTAAGGTAATAACTAGGCTTCTGGATAACGATATCCAGGATCATCTCAACTCGAACGAAATGCGAAAAACCATTTTAAATGGGTTCTTACCTCACAACAATGTCAACCGAACCTTAGCCTAGAAACATCCCTCCACAACTACACTAAAAGCACCTCTTCTGCAGCTCAAACGATCACCAAAACAAAACCAACCTTCTGCACTTCACCTTAAACAATTTTTCAAAATAAAAAAGATAATGATATAATAGAGTTTTAGAAAGTTCATCGGCCGACCAAAATTGATGGAGTAGAGATAGCAATTGCCTCAAACAATATAAACTGTAAATACAACACCGACGTTATCAGGATAGTAACCGAATTATGCTGATTTTAAACATCTGTACTACGGAGTCCAACTATTGGCTTAATTCATATTTAATGCATTAACACTAAATTGATGATTAATTAAACATCTGAACAATGTGACCGGACTTTATTTGATAATAAACAGACAGAAGAAAATAAATTATAAAGAAGTAAAAAAACAATTTATATAATTAAATATATATATATATATGTAAATAAATGTAAATAGAAAATAAATACAAAATTTGTATATACGTTACTATACTTTGTTCTTATTTTGTACATTTCGTAAATTATGAGTTTGGACATTTTTTTAAAGAATTAAATAAGTTATGTCGAAAACTAAAGTGGTGATATAGTGACACGATTTTTACTTGAATTTGTTCTAAAAATGGTACAACAGTAACACGTTCTTTTCGTATAAAATTGAGTCATTCTGAAACAATTTACCTGATTTTATAATAAATTTTATTTCCCTCAAATTTATAATTTACAAAATAAATTATTATTTCAGTGCAAAAACCTCATGTAATACACATTAATCGTTTGTGTTTTTCACTATGGACTTTATGGAAGAGGTGTGGAAAGTTACATTTTGGCATAATTGAATTTTTTTATTATATAATAGATTGATGTTGATTAAACCGAAACTAAATTATTATTTTTTTATATGATTTTAGTTATGAAAATGTCTTTTAGCGTTAGTGTTAGGTGTCATTTTTAGATTTTTTTATTAATAAATTGTTATTCACAAGACGTGGATTAAACATCGATTTGGTCTATGCTAGGTTATTATATTATTATTAAAAATGTGAGTTATTATCAAATAGGTTAAAGATTATAGATTTACCGACAATTACAAAATATTAAAATTACGATTCAGACGTTTAATAAAACACTATCATAAAAAAAATATGACAATTTTGTAATTATATTGTGTTTTAATGACGTTTTGGGAGAATTGTCACTAAAAATGGTTTTGGAAGAGATATAGAGGTTGTTCTATGAAGAATCATCGTTAAAAATTGTTATGAGAGACATATAAAGATGGTTCTGGGAGAAATCGTCATTAAAAATTGTAAAATTTCTTCAAAAAGTGTTGTATCACGTGTGTCTCCCTCTCTTAGTTTGTCTCGCACTCATTCTTCTAAATACACTCACTTCTCTCACTCTCAGTCTCACACATTCCTCTCTTTGCCACCACTCTCCAGTCGCAACCTCCACCACACCACGAAACTGCTATCGTGCAATCGACTGCGCGCAACCTCCACCACACCGTTGTCGCATAACCTCCATCACACCACGCAACCTTCATCACTCTAGCCGTGAGACCCCACCCCAGCCGCATCGCACATAAAAAGCACCAACTTACGCGACATTGCAACCTTCATCCTCAGCCCTAGTTGCACTGCACTGAAAACGCACTAGCTCTGTGCGACACCTCCCCAAACGCAACCTCTACGCCCAGCCGCCCCAGCTCCTCCGCCCCAACTTTTTATTTTTTATTATTTGCTGAATTAACAACGATTTTTAGAAGTGTCATACATATTCATTTATAACGACAGTTGACGATTTTAGAACCGTCTTTAAATGCTCTTTTTAACCGTCGTTTAAGCTGTTTTCTCCATAGCACTATAAATAATTTTTCATTCAAGTTGAATTTTACATGAGTTGGCACAATTATTTATAGTGCTATGGTCATCTCAAAAGAGAGTCAAAATTCAATTTAAAAAATAAATCCTAGATTTAGAAGAGTGAATGAGAGTATAAGTACTATAAGAAAAATTATTTTAACAAAAATTTATTTTTACATTACCAAGGATTATAACATTCATTAAGTCATTTACTTGAGGTTGCAATCTAAGATAAATCAACCATTGGAAACATGTTCCCCAGAGTTTTTTTCAAATCCCAGCAAAAGTCAGTATTTAACATATATGTTTCAAAATCCCGTTAACTACCATGAATTTCAAAATCTCCATAAAATACTATGAGTTTCGAAGCTCCATAAAATTTAATGGGTTTTGAAGCCTCCGTAAAATACTATAGGGTCTTAAAAAAATTAGTAAAATATCATAAATTTTATAACCTTCATAAAATACCATAAAATTTAGAACTTTTATAAAATAACATAAATTTCAAAACTTCTGTAAAATATGATAGATTTAAAACTATGAATATTTATTTTTTTACTCCTTTGTAATTTAAGCTTTAATGTAAAGTCTTGTTATGCTCTACGTCGAGATCCGAAAAAGTAGATAAAAAAACATTTTATTGATTTAATTTATTAGTTATATAAAGAAAATAAATATCTTGTTTTTATTCTTACATACATAAGATGATTCCTAGACATCCACCTAATAGCTACAGATTTTAGGAGAACATGTTTTTGACAGTATTGAACTGTTTATTCATATTGCCGCACTTGAGTGAATTTTATTTCTGAACAGAATAAATAAGAGATAAATAGGACAATGTTTTACAGCTTAGATTTGATCATACTGTATAATTGTCTTTCTAAACAAAATTTTATTAAATCTTTCTATAGACATTTTTTTAGCATATGCAACTTAAGATTTGATTTTGATAGAATACAATGGTGTCATTTGGCCAAGGTAGCTGCATCCACCAGTGGGTAAGGGCTTTTGTTAGAATAATGTGTTTAACATCCTGCAAGTTAGCGTTTTTTGTTATTGAATAAGTCTCCATAATTTTAGGGATTTAATAATTCTGTTTTAACCACTGGTTGGTTTGTTACCAGATTTAATTCCTGTTTTTTAGAACAACTTTGTTCATTCTTGTACAACTTTGTTCATTCTTGTACATATACATAGCTTTCCAGCTTTAATATATCATCTCAGTTGATCAATAAAATATTTGTTTTGTTTTAAGACTAACAAATTGGTATCAGAGCTCTCTTCTTAAGGGATCTGTGAGGTCAAAATGGAAGGAGAATCAAGTTTTTCAGCCGTTGCACCACCAGTCTTCGATGGAGAAAATTACCAAATGTGGGCAATTCGTATGGAGACTTATCTGGAGGCTTTGGATCTTTGGGAAGCAGTAGAAGAGGATTACGAAGTTCCTCCACTTCCAGCAAATCCTACTGTTGCACAAATCAAAGCACAGAAGGAGAAAAAAACCAGAAAATCAAAGGCAAAAGCTTGCCTATTTGCAGCTGTATCTCAAATGATCTCACACGAATAATGTCCCTCAAAACAACAAAGGAAATTTGGGATTACCTCAAGGGTGAATTTGCAAGAGATGAGAGGATTCGTGGAATGAAAGTCCTGAATTTAATTCGGGATTTCGAGTTGCAGAAGATGAAGGAGTCTGAGTCAGTGAAGGAGTACTCTGACAGACTTCTCAGCATTGCCAATAAGGTGAGATTACTTGGTTCTGTGTTTATTGACTCTAGGATTGTTGAAAAGCTGCTGGTCACTGTTCCTGAGAAGTTTGAAGCCACCATTACTACTCTGGAGAACACCAAAGACCTGTCAAAAATCTCTCTTACAGAGCTCTTGAATGCTTTACAAGCACAAGAGCAAAGAAGGTCTATGAGGCAGGGGTGATTGAAGGAGCTTTACATGTCAAGCATCAAGACAACAACAGGTACAAAAAGAAGAAAAACTTCAAAAAGGAAGGAGGTTCCAATAAATCCTACCCACCTTGCCGCCACTGTGAGAAGAAAGGTCATCCACCATACAAGTGTTGGAGAAGACCCGATGCCAAATGCTCCAAATGCAATCAACTTGGACATGAAGCTGTGATCTGCAAAGTCAAAGGTCAAGTGCAAGAAGTAGATGCACAGGTTGCTGGTCAAGAAGAAGATCAATTGTTCGTGGTCACTTGTTTCTCAAGTAGAGAATCAAGTGAGAGCTGGTTGATTGACAGTGGGTGCACAAATCATATGACATATGACAAGGAGCTTTTCGAAGAATTAAAAAACACTGAAGTTAAGAGAGTGAGAATTGGAAATGGTGAACTCTTGGAAGTCAAGGGAAAAGGCACAGTAGCTATAGCAAGCTATGAAGGTACAAAATTTGTTTCAGATGTTTTATTTGTACCTAAAATTGATCAAAATCTCTTAAGTGTTGGCCAGCTACTTGATAAAGGCTATAAAGTGTTGTTTGAGAATAAACAGTGCTTGATTAGAGATGCTAGTGGCAAAGACTTGTTCAATGTCAAAATGAAAGGAAAAAGCTTTGCTTTAAATCCAATGGAGAAAGAACAAATGGCCTTCAAGTCCAGAGCTAGTGCCACTGAGATTTGGCACAAAAGACTTGGGCACTTTCATCATCAAGGATTGTTTCAGATGCAATCAAAGAAGCTGGTTGAAGGACTTGCAGACATTGATGATAATATTCCTCCTTGTCATGCCTGCAATTTTGGGAAGCAACACAGGCAACCTTTCCCTAAACAAGCTTGGAGAGCCTCAAAAAAGCTGCAGTTGGTGCACACTGATTTGTGTGGTCCTCAGAGAACACCTTCATTAAATGGTAACCTCTACTACATTATTTTTATTGACGATCTAACAAGAATGTGCTGGATTTTCATGTTGAAACAAAAGTCAGAGGTTCCAAATATATTATGGAAATTTAAAACCAGAGTTGAAAATGAAAGTGGATGCTCAATTCAGATTATAAGGTCTGACAATGGCAAGGAATACACCTCTGATGCTTTCAACAAATTTTGTGAAGAAGCTGGAATTCAACATCAATTAACAACACCATATACTCCTCAACAGAATGGTGTCAGTGAAAGGAAGAACAGATTCATTATGGAGATGACAAGGTGTATGCTCCATGAAAAGAATCTTCCAAAAGAATTTTGGGGGGAGGCAGCAAACACTGCTGTATTCCTACAAAATCGAATTTCTACAAAAGCCTTGAAAGATCTGACACCATATGAAGCTTGGTATGGCTACAAACCTTCTTTGAAATTTCTTAAAATATTTGGTTGTCTTTGCTTCACATATATTCCACAGGTCAAGCGTGATAAGCTTGATAAAAAAGCAGAAGCAGGCATCTTTGTTGGATATAGCACTGTATCCAAAGCTTACAAAATTTTTCAGCCACAAACTGGTCATGTGATTGTAAGCAGAGATGTTCATTTTGTTGAAAATGAGCAATGGGATTGGGAAAGTTCAACTAAGGTGAATCAAAGTCCAAATGCTCCAAACAGTTCAACCCTTGGGAGCATGACTGAAGAATCTGAAGATGATGCTACAGTTGATGATGCACCTGTCAGAGGAACAAGACTGTTGTCTGACATCTATCAAAGGTGCAATGTAGCTGTTTGTGAGCCTGCAGGATTTCATGATGCAAAAAACAGTCAACACTGGATGGCTGCAATGCAGGAGGAGCTTTCTATGATTGAGAAAAATAAAACCTGGGAGTTGGTTGATCGACCTCCAAACAGAAAAATAATTGGAGTAAGATGGGTTTTCAGAACCAAGCTAAGTCTTGATGGTTCTATCAACAAATTCAAAGCAAGACTTGTTGTGAAAGGATATGCACAAGTTTTTGGTGTTGATTATTCAGAGACATTTGCACCTGTTGCCCGGCTTGACACTGTAAGATTGTTGCTTGCTCTTGCTGCTCAAAGGAGCTGGAAAGTATACCATTTGGATGTTAAATCTGCATTCTTAAATGGAGATTTAAAAGAAGAAATTTTTATTGAACAACCTGAAGGCTTTGTGAATGAGGGCAATGAAAATAAAGTCTACTTTCTGAAAAAGGCTTTATATGGATTAAAGCAGGCTCCACGAGCCTGGTACAGCAAGGTTGATGATCATCTGGTGCACCTTGGCTTTCATAAAAGCCAATCTGAACTCACATTGTATGTCAAACATCAAGGTACAAATATTTTGGTCATTTCTCTTTATGTGGATGACATGTTAGTTACAGGAAGCAATGTTGAAGAAATCAACTGGTTCAAAGTGGAAATGAAAAAGGTCTTTGAAATGACAGATCTTGGTCTTATGTCATACTTTATTGGTATTGAGATCAAACAGAATCAAGATGAAGTTTTCTTAAGTCAAAGAAAATATGCAAAGGAGATACTCAAGAAATTTCTTATGGAAAATTGCAAAACTGTGAACACTCCCATGAATCAAAAGGAGAAGCTAATCAAAGATGATGGTTCTGACAAGGTTAATGAATCTGAGTTTAGAAGTTTGATAGGTTGTCTGATGTACTTAACAGCAACCAGACCTGACATCCTAAATTCTGTGAGTATTCTTTCAAGGTTTATGCATTGTCCAAACGAAACACATATGATAGCTGCAAAAAGAGTTATCAGATACATCAAAGGAACTTGGAATTTTGGTGTGAAGTTTCTGAAGCAAAAAGAAATGAAGCTGATTGGTTTCTCTGACAGTGACTGGGGTGGATCAATTGATGACATGAAGAGCACATCTGGTTACTGTTTCTCCCTTGGATCAGGCATGTTCTCTTGGAGCTCAAAGAAACAAGAAACTGTTGCTCAATCCACTGCTGAAGCAGAATTTATTGCTGCAACAGCTGCTGTTAATCAGGCCTTATGGTTAAGAAAGATTCTCTTTGATCTAAATCTGGAACAAAAGCAAAGCACTGAAATACATGTTGATAATCAAGCTGCAATTGCAATCTCAAATAATCCAGTCTTTCCTGGAAAGATAAAGCATTTCAACATCAAGCTTTTCTTTGTTGGAGAAGTCCAGAAAAACGGTGATATAATTCTTTGTTATTGCAAATCTGAGAATCAAATTGCAGATGTCTTTACCAAGCCTCTGCCAGTCAGCAAGTTCAAAGATTTCACAACTAAACTGGGAGTTTGCAGCATTTAAACAAGGAGGAGTGTTAGAATGATGTGTTTAACATCCTGCAAGTTAGCTTTTTCTGTTATTGAATAAGTCTCCATAATTTTAGGGATTTAATAATTCTGTTTTAACCACTGGTTGGTTTGTTACCAGATTTAATTCCTGTTTTTTAGAACAACTTTGTTCATTCTTGTACAACTTTGTTCATTCTTGTACATATACATAGCTTTCCAGCTTTAATATATCATCTCAGTTGATCAATAAAATATTTGTTTTGTTTTAAGACTAACAGCTTTAATTGCTGTGTGCAGTTTAAATAAAATGGAAGATTAACTTGTCTACATCTTTTTAGTTACATAAAATAAAAGGTGGCAAAATAACTACTGGCTTACATAAAAATAATTAACTTCACACTAGTGTAATAAGTAACTTCATAAAACTTTCTAGCTTTAGTTGGCAAGCAATTTTATATATGTGGGATGTGACTCTCATTTAATATTTTGCATAATCTTTGTGCAGATTTCCTTTCCTCTCTTTGTGTCACTCCCTTTCAAATTATTACACCAACAAAATAAACATACATCTAGCCAGCCAAACATTCACAATCATTTTGCTCTCATACCTGTTAACTTTGCTACTGCAGAAAATTGCAAAAGACCATCCCATGCTCTTTTCCTGCTATCATAAACCAGTGACTTACAATTACACCTTCCAACCATACCATCTCCATATAATCGTAGGATCACATTGCCATCAACTTTCCATTCTAGTTTACATATCCAATCTTTTCTTCCATCAGCTTTACATCCTTGCTTTTGTCAGCTCCATGTGCAGGCCCCCACATTCGTCTTCATTTAGTACTGAACCTGCATCAACACACACTAAGCACAGCAATCTCCAACAGCTCCAGACCTTTTGTCCAGCTCCCGCCCTTGCTTCCTCGTACACTTCGCATACTTGTTTCATGCATTAAAACAACCACCTTCCCCTAGCTGGCTAGACGTCAGATTAATCTTTCAAAAACACACATTTTATTTACTTTTAAGACAACTCATACAACACTGGTCCATACACCACTCTGAATAAGAAAAATCCGCCAAGTGCTCTTTCGAAGTGATGCATGCCCAAACCTTGAGTTGGGCCAGAGTGAAAACCTCCACATGATCTACTTTGCCACTTTTAAATATACAATTATTTCTATGTTTCCATATCTTCCCCCTATTACTGTCACCCATATATACTCTATTTACTGATTTGCTCTTCATTGGCATCTTAAATAGCGACAAATGTGTTTTTACATTATAATGGTTAACCGATAACATACCCAACCAATAGTAACATATACTCCACATTAACCAAGCTATCTTGCATTTAAAGAATAGATGATTTATTTTTTCTTCTTCATCCCCACGCATGACTCATAAGTTACTTACCAACGTTGTTCCTCGTCTCTCTAGGTTATCCTTAGTAGCTAGATTATTTTCCAAGACTCGCCATGTAGTTACCTGGGTCAATGGGAGAGTCTTTATCTTCCAAAAATATTCAAATAATAGTTTATGCCCACCCTCTGATTCCTTCCTCAATAGTTGATAAATGCCATAATTCAATAATATTTCATACAAAAAGATAAACACTTATGAACTGTAATTAATAAAATAGTTATAATTCAACCTCTAATTTAGGAATTTCAATATTTTTATGTATTTTTTTATTATGAAATGAATAAGAATGATTTATTCCTAATTTTGTGTTATTTTCAGGAATTTAAGGAGAGATTTAGCAAAATGATATATTATGAATAAATATGTCACTTAGCCCAAGCCCAATTAGGTTAAATATAAGGCATGATGCATAACCTTAGATATCATTAGGAGGAACCAAAGGAAGGAAACCCTAAAGGAGACAACTGTCAAGGAGAAACACTTGAATCTTCTTTTCTTGTTGTTCATGCTTGTAATAGTCACCATGAGTGGCTAATTCTTTTCTTTGAGATTGAAAGTAATATGTTCAAACTCTTATGTATTGAGGTGATATTTATCTATAATATTCAGTTATTGATTGATGATTGGTATTATCATTTTATTCTTAAAGCTTGAAACTATTCATGATTTTGATCCTTAGATTTGGTTGGAAAGTACTTTTGAGTATCTGACCTAAATGATAATGCTTAACATATTTGAATGCTAGGAATATATTTGAAATGTTAATTGCTTTATTTTATTTGTTCTTAATGATAAGGAGTTTTTATAAATATGCGAGAAATCGATATTTATGAGATTCTCTTAATAATTTTGTTTGCGATGAATCAATATGAATGATTTTTATATGTGCATCAATGTTAATCAAGATTGAATGTTATATGTTTAAAACTATAGATGAGTGAGAAGGATTAACCCCATTCCTAATTTTCTTAATTGAAATCATTTACTCATTTATTTATTTTTAATTTAATTTTCATGTAAACTTATGTCAATATCTTTCAAATCAAATTATTGTACATATTCTCATACTTAGTGAATTTTACTTTAGGATTTTAAATAACTATTCCTTGTGGGTTCGGTATCCGTCCCTTGGGTCAAATTATTACTTCTGACTCGCTACACTTGTCGTAAAAGAGTCATCAAGCTTTGGCACTGTTGTTGGAGGATAATTTTGTTTAAAATTTGAAAGTATAATTTACAAAAATATTGTGAATCTATCCAGTCAATTGACTTTTGATACTGAGTGACTTGGTCCACTCGTCTTTGACCGATACATTGTTGACAATACTCTGATGATCAAGTCAGTAAAAACATAAAATATATCAGTGTTTATATTGCATAGAATAATACTTATCTTGTTTTTTTAGAGTCATCCTCTATTTATAAAGTTTTTTTGGCTAATCTCCTCCCATTTATCTTTTTTCACTAGAATAATATCACAACAGATTTAAATAATAACAATCATATATTGTATTTTTAGAATAATATCACAACAGATTTAAATAAAAACAGTCATATCTTTTATCTTCAGAATAATATCACAACATATTTAAGTAATAACAATCATATATTTTGTCTTCAAAATAATATCACAACAAATTCTTAACATATTTAGTTTTTCTGTTTTAATTTATTGGGTTTTGTTTGTTTGACCCAACTTTCCTTTCCTGTTTCAGCTAGGTCTTAGTCTTTTTCTTATATATACATCATGTATTTTACTTTCTAATACACAAATAAATAAGATTTTCTTTTGTGTTTTCTTTTCTCTGCTCTTCTCTCTTTTATGCTTAAGCATTGTCTCTTTTTTATTTGCAATTAGGGTTCATCAGAACCTCCCTTTCTCCATTGCGACATCAAACAAGGAATATTCATCTTCATTAACTGTAATATGGCATCAGAGCTCTTCGAATGAAGAGCTCTGCTGTGCTTCTCTCTAATATTTATTTCCCCCTTTGTTGTTCTTGATTATCTTTTCTGTTCTCTTTCAAAATCTTGATTGGGTTTCAAAATCTCTTAGGCAATGTTTAATGAAAACCTTAGTCTTCATAGTCTTAATAGTAGTCACACTATTACATGCAATTTCTGTGATAAATATGGTCATACTAAGGTTGTTTGTTTTCGCAAAGTGGGTTTTCCTTCTGGTAATGTTAAAACCTCAAAGTTTTCTTCTACTAGAAAATTCTGCACTTTTTGTAATCGTCTTGGCCACACTATCGACACCTGTTATAAAAAGCATGGGTTCCCTCCTGGCTACAAATTCACCAATTGGACATCCCAAACCAATAATATGATTACTACTGACACTTTTTCTGAGCTTTTTCCTAAAGAATATGATGTAAAGGGGATTCAACTTACATCACAGTAGTTTCAATTCCTTACCAACATTTTGCGTCAGCAAAACCTTGAGGATCCTTCCACTCACACTCAAATTAATCAAGTCGGCACCTTCTCTGCGGATGAAATCCCCAATACTGAACATTCTTCAACAGGTAAGTTTCTTTCTTCACTATCTGCTATAAAAGAATCTTGGATTATTGATTCTGGTGCCACAGATCATGTTTGTCACAATTTGAACGTTTTTACTACTTATACTAAAATTAAACTTGTCTTAATTAGTCTTCCAAATGGCCAAACTGTTTATGCCACATATTCTGGTTTAGTACGTTTTTCTGATAAGTTTTATTTTTCTGATGTGTAATATGTGCCTCATTTTCAATTAAACTTAATATTTGTTTCTAAACTCACACACCAACTTAAATGCACTTTAACTTTCACTTCAACCCACTGCATTATACAGGAAAATCTCACCCAAGAGAGGATTGGTACAGTTAAAGCCACCGCTGGCTTGTACCTTGTCACTAGCTTTCCTACTTCTAGTCGTTCTAAACCACATTGTTTTGCTCCTTTTATTAATTGTAATATCACAGACAAAACACTGTGGCATTATATACTAGGACACCCTTCACTTGAAAGATTACATGTCTTAAGCAAACAATACTCTTTTATTACTGTTGATACTCATCATGTATGTGACACTTGTAGTCGTGCAAAACAGTGAAAACTTCCTTTCACTTAAAGTAATATTGTTACCTCTGCTATTTTTTATCTTGTACACTTTGATATTTGGGGACCATGTTCCATAATTTCTATGCAAGGTTTTCGTTATTTCTTGACTATTGTTGATGATTACTCGCGTTATACTTGGGTTATTCTGCTGCATAACAAATTTGAAGTGCGTCAGCACATCATTAACTTCACTATTTTTGTTCAAAATCATTTCAAAACTAATATCAAAACGATTTGTACTGACAATGGAGTTGAGTTTGCTATGTCAAATTTTTATGCTTCAAAGGGAATTATACATCAAAAATCTTGTGTTGAAACACCACAACAAAATGACATTGTAGAACGTAAACATCAACACATACTAAATGTAACCTGACCTTTACTTTTTCAAGCAAATCTTCCTCCTATTTTTTGGGAATTTGCTGTAAATCATGTTGTTTTCTTAATATATGTTATTCCTACTCCATTACTTAATAACATCACTCCTCATGAAAAGTTGTTTGGAAAACCATATGACATTTCCTTTTTAAAAGTGTTTGGTTGTCTCTGTTATGCTAGTACCATTACTGCACATAGGAAAAAATTAGATGATAGATCTATCAAAGGTATTTTTCTTGGCTTCCCGCAAAATACAAAAGGTTATATTATCTTAAATTTAAAGTTTCATAGCACAGAGATATCAAGACATGTAATCTTTCATGAAAACCATTTTCCATATAAATTGGACAGTGGATTGCCTAAGGACCCTAACACTTTATCTCTCCCTATTTCTAATGCATATAATTTTGCTTTTGATTTTTTTTTTCTGATACTGTACCTCCTGCCGAGCCATGTGCCTCTACTCCTGCACCCAATATTGTCCCTCCACCAGCCTCATTATCCTCTAATATTCCAACAAATAGTGTCTCTGCTCCTGCATCCAACATTGCACCTCCACCAGAATTATCACCGTTTGCATCTCCAGGAAGCACCTTACCCAAATTTCCAAGAAGATCAACTTGTCCTCACCGATAACCTGCCTATCTTGCGAATTTCCACATTGCAACCAACATTGTAAGTAGTAGATATCCTATTCATAATTACTTGTCTTACAATTCCTTATCTTCCAATTTTAGAAATATTATTTCTTCTATCAATTCTCATCCTAAACCACGGACATATAACGAAGCCTCCAAACATGCTTCTTGGCAATCTGCCATGCAAGATGAGCTTCAAGCTCTTGCTGCTAACAATACTTGGCAACTTACCCCTCTCCCCTCTAGGAAAGAAAACTATTGGTTGTAAATAGGTATATAAAATCAAATACCATTCTGATGGCACTGTTGAGCGCCACAAAGCTAGAGTTGTTGCCAAAGGGTTCACCCAACTTGAAGGACTTGATTTCTTAGACACTTTTGCACATGTTGCTAAACTCACTACCCTCCGCCTTCTCCTTGTTGTTGCCACTACCAAAAATTGGATTTTAAAACAACTTGATGTCAATAATGCCTTTCTTCATGGTGATCTCCATGAAGAGGTATACATGACCCCTCCACCTGGCCTCTCTCTTCCTTCTCCCCAGCATGTTTGCAAGCTTCAACGGTCTTTGTATGGCATTCGTCAAGCTGGTCGCCAATGGTACGCCAAACTTTCTACTTTTCTTTTATCAAATAATTACTTTATTTCTGCTGCTGATCACTCTCTTGTTCTTAAATATAATAACGATAAACTCATTGTTATTCTTGTTTATGTTGATGATTCGGTCTTAACTGGCGATGACACAGAGGAAGTCAATACAATTACTACATCCCTTCACCATCACTTCAAGATAAAAGATTTAGGTCATCTCACTTACTTCCCAATACAGAAGACTACTTGGATGTCTAATCTACTTAAACAACACGCAACCTGACATCGCCTTTATTGTCCACAATTTAAGCCAATTCATATATGCACCCACAACTCATCATCAACAAGTTGTCTCATGTCTTTTGCGTTACCTCAAGGGCACCCCTGGTGAAGGACTATATTTTTCTCATATTAGCTCACTTCACCTCTGTGGTTTTAGTGACTCTAACTGGGCAACATGTCCTACCACACGCAAATTTTTCACTGGATATTCCATCTACTTAGGAGACTCCCTAATATCATGGAAACAAAGAAGCAACCAACTATCTCCCGTAGCTCCTCCGAAGCCGAGTATAGAGCCCTTGCCACCATCACATATGAGCTACAATGGTTGTCTTACCTCTTTCAGGATTTACATCTTCCTCTCCCAGCCTGCAACCCTGTACTGTGACAACAAATATGCCCTTCAAATAGTGTCCAATCAAGTCTTTCATGAACGCACCAAGCACATCGAAATTGATTGTCACCTAGTTCGTGAAAAAATTAACTCTGGTCTCCTCAAACTGCTGCCCATTACTTCTGCCATGCAAATTGCTGACATTTCCACCAAGCCTGATATGATTCCAATAGCTAGATGTAGATGATTCTTTGACATTTTATGGAATCAACTTGAGTTGGAGAATGAAGAGGCACTTTTAATAGAATTGGATCAATGTTCTATGTTTCAAGAACTCACCAAAACTTGCACCAAACACCAAACTCACATGGAAGACCCATTTCTTGCCAATTGAACCAATTAAAAGAGATAAGGAAGCAAATGAACCGTTTAAATTGCTTAGAAATTGAAAAGCACCGAACAAATCAGTAAGATATGAAGAAGAAACAATTGAATCCAGCCAAAGAGAATAAGAACCAAACACTATATGAATTTAAGCTCAAAACACCGAATAGAAGGAACCTAGACATGTTTTTGAAATCGTATGAACATGGAAATGAAATGAAAAGATGGAGAAGAAAGGAACTTATGAGAATGAAGAGCTTGGTTGATGGTCACGCCACTTGAAGTGTGAAAGCTCCAAGATAAGTGTGCAATGCCGCCACTTGAGAGAACCAAGGCACTCAAGATGAGACTAGGAAGAGGAGAAGACAAGTTCTCACACACTCAATCACCAATTTGGGAGAGTTTTGATACTATAAATTCCAAATCTGAATTATGAAGGACCTAAGCCCTCCTTTTATAGGAGCAAGGGCTGGTCATGAAGCTTACAAAGCTTGTACCACAAGCTACCCAAAAGTCTCCTAAGCTAACGCCTATAGTGACTTATGAAGAGTCACCTTCTAGAAAATTCTAAACTAAAGCCTAAAGATGCTTTACAAAAGAGGTATCTATGGTTTTCCTCTAAGCACCTTCCTAAACACTATTCTATATTATTTACAATTTATACAAAAGAAACTATAAAGAGAGATATTTAAATGAAGCCTATTCTTGAAAGCTTGTAGACTTCTTTGGCTTTAGGCTTGATCCTCTCTTTATTTTATGTATTCTTTTAATTTTGAGAAGACTAGAAGGAAGAACTTCAAATGTGTAGGTGAATGACCTCTTCCTTCAATAATAAAAGCCTCCCTTATTTGATTCTCATCAAAGCCCTTTGCTTCTGCATAGTTATCTACTCTCAAATCCAAGCTGAGCCTGACAAATATCTACTCCCCAGCTTGAGGGGGGGTGTTAACATATTTAGTTTTTCTGTTTTAAGTTATTGGGCTTTGTTTGTTTGACCCAACTTTCCTTTTCTGTTCCAGCTAGGTCTTAGTCTTTTTCTTGTATATACACCATGTATTTTACTCTCTAATACACAAGTAAATAAGAATTTCTTTTGTATTTTCTTTTCTCTGCTTTTCTCTCTTTTATGCTTAAGTCATTGTCTCTTTTTCATTTGCAACTAGGGTTCATCAAAACCTCCATTTCTCCATTGCGATTTCGTGCGATTACGTGCGCTCCATTTGATGCACCACATCAGACAAGGAATATTCATCTTCATTAACTGTAATACAAATTTAAATAATAACAATCATATCTTTTATCTTCAAAATAATATCACAACAAATTTAAATAATATCAATCATTTTTCCGATTACCTCACATCGGGTTTATATTTGATTAAGATCATATCAGTCATATAACCAATATAACTCGAACGATAAACAACCACCTAACCTCGAGCTGAGCGAGCATCAAAAGCGATTTTGCATGTGCTTTAATGTACTTTATGACAAGATGTGGCTCATTTGCTTCTCGCCCCTTGTTTCATACTCCTCCTCAGTTTTTTCTCTTTCATATTCCTCCTTGTTCTTCTAGTGCATCTCCGCCATCTCTCTATGTAAGGTTTGAAACATAGTCACTTGCTTGACCTCCGTCATTCTCTCGGTTGCCATCCGCCTTGTTGAAACCATTCGTTGATTCTTTAATAGTATCTCGGCCCCATGGTGGGCGCCAATTGTACCAGATAGTACCTGCTACTGGCTTGAACAATTGGCCTTTGTCCCTCAATCGCTCCTCCTTCTCCTTCCTTCTCGTATTTGCTCTTTAGGACTTGTTTGCTGCTCCTTCTCCTTCCTTCTCGTACTCGCTCTTTGGTATTCGATCGGGAGTGAACCTACAAAAGGTTCTCCGACGACAAAGTAAGTGCTCTGTATTAAAGTCAATGATATATTGATAAAAGCGTACCTTACTCTTGTGTGACAATGCTTATTTATAGTGCTCATAATGGGCTATTTCGTTTATGGATTGTTTTTAATGCATATATTTGCTAGAACAACATTACTTGATTTATCACGTGTTAGCGAATTTATAACATTATTTATCACGTATCTCTTTATTTTATCTTAATATATTGAATCTATCCGGTCGATCGACTTTTGATACTGAGTGACTTGCTCCACTCAGCTCCAACACAGTACATAAAGTTTTCCATATTTTTTTTATGTATAATAAAGACTTAAAGAATATATTTAAATTTAGAGAAATCTAAAAATCATGTTTAAATTTTAGAGGCACAAAAAGTAACACGAAACTCTTTTGGGAATGTATTTAATATTTTAAAAAATCTACAAGATGCAAAAATGTATTTTATTCATAAACTTTTTGTAAAGGTTTGTAATGGAACTTTGTTCCATGATAAGGATCAAATAAGTTATTAAAGCAAGAAAAAACAAAAAGAAAATCATCTTCTTTGTTTCAATTTTTAGTCAATTTGTATTTCTATTCTTAATATTTAAAAAAGTAATTATTATAAATTAGTTTCGATTTTTCAAAGTCAAACAAGAAAGAATTTTTTTTCTTATTTATTTTACGAAGAAATTTGTTTACGAAATATAAACTAAAATTTAAAATTTTGTATCATGTTCATCTATAGAGAAAAGGAAAACGTAATTTATAAAACAAGCTTCCAACTTTTTAAAATTTATGGTTAAAAAAATTATTACAATATGAGAAAAATAAAATAAATACTTATTTTTTTAATTAAAATATTTTGTAAACTGTGTTTTAGTTCACAGGTTAAAAAAAATGATCTATTCTTTTACACGCATGCCATTATAATCAATACTAGATCCTAAATTTACTACCTTGACTTGAATAGTCTCATTTTATAAAGTTATGGAGAACACATTTCATTTTTCATTAAACACCTATTAAATACCATTGACATGAATTTTTTTATTTTAAAATATAAGAGATCAATTAATTAGAATATATATATATATGTATATAATGAAAATACAGACACCCCCATCTTTTTACACATTCATTTTACTAGACATTCATCAAACACCAATAAATGACACTTTTATTTATTTATTTTAGAATATAAAAATAGTTTGAGATAAATCAATTAAGAAAATATTAAAAAAATTATTATTTTTTTAAGTATCTCAAAGTGTAGGAAGATTGAAGGATGCACACTTAATATCTTTCTAAAGTATTGCATACAACGACTAAGAAGGATTAACTTTTGGTAAAGGAAATTTCTTCAACCATAAGAATAAAATAATGAGTAATTAAAACGCGAAATAGTAATAAAGAAAGTACATATTTATATCTTTTATTCTTTCAATTTTCGGTCATTTTGTATTAAATGTTAAAAGATATTCCAATCATTAAACAAGCCTCAAGATGTGTTTCAAAGCATCCAACCTTTTACTTTCTTTATATAAAGTATTGACAGTAAAAGAATAAAAGACAATAACAACACTGAAAAGGAGAAAGAAGTTGACAAAAAAAGTGATTGTGCCTTCCCAACAAGTGAGGGGAATCAAAGCTTTCAGAAGCGCAGCCACTAAAATACAAACGAGTTCGTGTAAACCTCATCAAGCCAAAGAAAAAGATGAGCTACAAAAACAAACTAAGTGGGAAATTTTAACCTTTTAGGAGATTTAATAATATGGCATAGTAGATACGTGGTTTAGTACATATGCACTCACGTCATCACGTCCTCACTATGAAAGCTATGAATAAATTAATAACAAACTCAAATGAAGAAAGCAAAACCAATTTTGGCTCTCATTGGTGTAATAAATTATGTAGCAATAACATGGTAGGGAATCCATGCCAATATCGCCAATGTCATTGTAAATTATTGGGTATGGGTATCACTTTACAAACCAATCTATTAAAATTAAATTAAATTTCTAGTTTAATTTAATTTAATTAATATGAAGCTTAATATGAAACAATGGTTTGCTATATAAGAGAATTCTTAATATGAAGCTTTGACAAACTATAGGTAAACACCATAGACTATAGTGTATAGTTGTTTTCATGGCAAAGACAAGTAACATTGCTATTGTTTCAAGTCCTGGTTACACCCACCTGGTCCCAATAATTGAGTTCAGCAAACGACTTATCAATCATCACCCAAATTTTCACGTCACATGCATTGTTCCCTCTTTTGGGCCACCCCCAGAATCCTCCAAAGCCTACCTTAAAACTCTTCCGTCAAACATTCACTCCATCTTGCTTCCTCCAATTAACAAAGATCAATTACCCCAGGATGTACATCCTGTGTTCCTCATTCAACTCACTACTACTCTTTCTCTGCCATCCATACATGAGGTTCTGGAATCATTGTGCTCCAAGGCCCCTTTAACAGCCTTGGTGGTTGATGTTTTTGCATTTAAGGCCCTCGAGTTTGCAAAGGAGTTCAATGCCCTCTCCTACTTTTACTTCCCTAGTTCAGCTATGGCATTGTCACTGCTTGCACACGCGCCAAAACTTGATGAGGAAGTTTCAGGTGAATTCAAAGATTTATCTGAACCTATAAACTTTCCTGGTTGTGTACCAATCATGGGGGTTGATCTTCCGGATCCAGCCCAAAATCGATCGAGTGAAATTTACGAGCATTTTCTTGAACGTGCCAAAGCAATTGTTACAGCTGATGGGATCTTGATCAACACGTTCTTAGAGATGGAACCAGGTGCTGTAAGAGCGTTGGAAGAGTTTGGAAATGGGAAGTTCAAATTATACCCTGTTGGTCCTATTACACAAAAGGGGTCGGGCAATGAGGTTGATGAGTCTGATGAGTGTTTAAGATGGTTGGAGAAGCAGCCAAGTAATTCAGTGTTGTATGTTTCTTTTGGAAGTGGTGGAACACTCTCCCAACACCAAATCAATGAGTTAGCTTGGGGTTTGGAATTGAGTGGTCAAAGGTTCTTGTGGGTTTTGAGAGCACCAAACAGTTCAGCAAGTGCTGCTTACCTTGAGGCTGCAAAGGAGGACCCTTTGGAATTCTTACCAAGAGGGTTTTTGGAAAGGACAAAGGAGAAAGGTTTGGTTGTGGCTTCATGGGCACCTCAGGTTCAGGTGCTTGGTCACAGTTCAGTTGGTGGGTTCCTAAGCCATTGTGGTTGGAACTCCACTTTGGAGAGTGTGCAAGAGGGAGTGCCTCTGATAACATGGCCACTCTTTGCAGAGCAGAGGATGAATGCAGTGATGTTATCCGATGGACTAAAAGTGGCACTGAGGCCAACATTTAACGACGATGGCATAGTGGAAAAGGAGGAAATTGCAAAGGTCATAAACTCCTTGATGGACGCAGAAATAGGTCAAGGAATCCGTGAAAGAATGAGGACTTTAAGAGATTCTGCTGCTGATGCACTGAAAGATGGTTCTTCAACACATACGCTCTCTCAGTTGGCTAACCATTGGGAAAGTTTCAATGGGATTTAGGAAAGTAGTTTTTCTTAAATACTTTGGTATTGAGTTTGATATTCTATGTCTTTTGGGTGCTTCTCTGCACCTCTTTTCTTCGTGAGGGTATTGAATGGATGGTCTGTAATTGTTAGTTTTGAGTATTTTTATTTATAATGAGAAAATATACGTTAATGAGAAATAAAACAACTAATAATTAATAATGAAAAATATTCGTTAAGATACTTTTTTATTTGATATAATTAAATTATATTATAATTTTCTATTTAATTTAATCAAATTATTAAATTTTTTACGTGCAACATATCTATCAAGGAGTAAATCTGGCTATCAATTAAGGGAGTCAATCTTAGTAAACATGTCATTCATTTCATTTCGACGTCAGTGTTGAACAATGCGTCAAAAAGTAAAATTAACTGTAAAAAAAAATGAAGATGGTGTTATGAATTTTAAACAGTGTTCTATAAGTCTTTATTATTAAAAAAATAAACAAAGCGTGGATAAGCATGACTTATGTGGACATAAACTAAAAATAATTGTGTGGTCGATCACTCACTGAAACTATAAATAATAATAAAAATTTAAAATTTTGAAAGTTAACTGACACAAACATAATATATATATATATATATATATATATATATATATTTTTAAATATATAATAAAATTATGAAAGTTTAGTCCACAAAGTGGACGAATGGTCACAACAACTGAAACTATAAATAATAATAAAATTTTAAAATTTTGAAGGTTAAGCACAGACAAACATAATATTTATATTTTTAAATTAAATTTAAAAATAAAATTATGAAGGTTTAATTCACGTAAAGTGGACAAAAGATTAAAAAATAAGTGTGAGTGCACTGCTTTTAAGTAACTATTATTAAAAAAATATGTAATTAAAATCTCTGCGAACAAGGAAATTTATATGAAAAGAAAATATTTTTTAAAAGAAAAGTGAGAATAAGGAAATCTCTGCGAGTGAGTGAGAGAGTGAGTGCGAGAGAGACTGTGAGTGAAGTTCTCAACAAGATCGAATTTGTGCCTGAGACCATGAGACTTTGAATTTTGCATTTCCTTCTTTTTTTTCAATCTTTGCGAGCATCAATTAAACCCTAGATTTCACTTTCTGTGTTCTATTGGTTGATGTTTGTGTTGTGTTTTCTTTGATTCTCACTATGATTCTCATTACGAATTTTTTTTTTGAAGGTCTAGCCTTAACGATCTAGAATGATTCCAGTGGTCTGAGGGTTCTTGATTTCAGTGGTCTGAGGGAGCTTGAAGTTAAGACAATTTTGTGGAGGTAAATCCTTAGATATTTTTTATTCCATACATTTTGACTAGTTACAGTTTTGGAGTCGTTGCGATTCCTGCATTTGAGAGAATTCCTGACCACACTGTGTAGTCGCATTTGTTAACCACTATGAAGGTTGTTGTTGATACTGCAACTGCACCAACACCAAAATTTGTTACTAATTTCATAGTTTATGTTTTCTAGTTACTTGTTACTTGTTGGTGTGAGTTATTCAGGTTACTAACAAATTAGTATTAATACTATACAAAACACATAACTAAGAATAGTTAGTAATTCATAATTTTAGTATTTGTACTTACGTGTAAGTTATCTTGTAGCTTTTGGGCTTGCTCGATCTTGTTTTTGATTACTTTATAAACAAATTCATTTATCACTCTTAAACTTTTCCTAAGAACTACTTTTGATCCAATGTTGAAGAACCGCATAATTCTCGAGAGAGTTAAAATACCGGTACATGACAACAACTGATGGCATTGAGCTCTTCTCTTTTGTGGTTTTTGGGTGGTTTGCGGAAGCTTAGTGGTTTGTTGATGGATCAAGGCCCTCCTAGGAGGTGTGGCTGCCTTGGAGGTGCATTAGAGTAGGGAAATTGAGGGAGGTTTGGCCAGCCCCCTTTGGTAGGTGAAAGGATTGAAGATTAAGACCTAAATCTTAGGCAAGGGAGTAAAGTATGGCTCAAGTTTGGCAGCATAACAATACTCAATTTAATCTTGAAATACATGAGCTTGCCTCCTCCTTTTATAGGCTAAGGAGGACCTGAAATGATGACCTAAATGATGAGCAAATGCAAGCCAAATGAAATGCAAAAGACTAACACATGGAGGCACATGGAGCACATGGCACATGGGTGCACATGGCCTCCTAACTTGCACATGGACATCCTAGATTAGTGGAGAGCTTCTAGAAACCGTAGCTAATCTAGGTTAACTCCTCCTTAATCCTAATTTGCAGAATTTAAACAAAGGTTCATAAGGCTATGCTATTTACACCACAAATAAGACTAAGCTACACTTTGTTGGGCCTTCTTAGACGTCACCCTTCTTGGATGTCAACTCTCTTAGACGCTCCTTGTGTGGCCTAGATGCTCCTTGTGTGGCCTAGACGCTTCTTGTGGGTGCCCTCTATGCAAGGTTGGTCCTAGACGCTCTCTTGGTTGCCTTTCATGCAAGGTTGGTCCTAGACGCTCTTTTGGGTGCTAGGGCCTCTTCCATCATCTCCTCCCTCTTGAAAAGGATTTGTCCTCAAATCCAATGCTTTTTCTTCAACTAGGGGGATGAGTGTGGCTGGATGGTGTCCATCATCTCCTCCTTCTTGAGAAGATCTATCCTCAGATCTATAGACTTGATCTCGAATAGCAGCCTCTTGCTTTGTCAAGGCTTGTCCTCCTGGATCAAACGTCCACCTATGGGAATCTTGAAACAAAACAAAGGAGTTAGTGTGAGCAATTGGAGAAAACTTAATTGTGTGAAGTTGGCATTTTTGTTTTTCTTTTGATTTTGGCAACTTTTCACAATATTTCCCTTTTGATGGTTGTGTGTGTCCTCTAATCCTCTTATGTTTTATAAAATCTCCAATAGTAGTTACTTTTTCCTTAGGCCTAATTCCTTTAGGAGGTGGTAACAACTTAAAAAAAGAAAGAGGACTATGTTCACATACAACTTCAAATGGAGAAAGATGAGTAATCTTGTGGAGTACTCCATTGTATGCATGCTCAATAGGAAAAGGATACTCATCCCAAGAATTGTGGTTGTCTCTCATGATTTCTCTAGGCATAGTAGAAAGAGCTATGTTTTCAATTTTATTTTGACCATTCTTTTGAGGATGATAAGAATTTAAAGTGTACAACTTAGTTGCAAGTTTTCCCAAGAGAATCCTCAAATCATGGTTTGCGAAATTTGGAGCTCTATCCAACACTATGCTTGAGGATAAACCATGAAGATGTATCACTTCTCTAGAGAAGAGTTTATCCATATCCATGAAAATGGAATCAAAACCTTTTGTTGTCCTAGGAAGCTCTAATATGAAATTTAGGCTTATGTCTTCCCATGGATCCTTTGCAAAAGGTGAAGGAATATAGAGTTCATGAGACATTGCCTTAGGTGTAGTTTTAAAACAAAAGATGTATCTAGGGTAATGTCTTTGAACATCTTTTCTCATGGGTGACAAAAGTTTTCCTTTTAAAAGCTCTAGAGTTTTATCAACTCTAATTTGGCCCATGAGTTCTCCTTCATGAAGAATTTTTCTCTTATGTGTAAAGATAGTCTCGTTGTTACAACCATTGTTTATGAGAATTTGTACACTTTGCAAGGGTTGTCTCAATAAGACATGGCAAGTTTCTTTAGGCACTACCTCACATAAAAATTTGTTTTTGTAGATGCTTATAGATAACTTGACCTTCACTTGGTGATATCTTAGCACATATGAAAAATAATCTACTACATCTTATCTATGCAAGCCTCTTTTAAGGATTCTTCTTTTTTTACCATGCTTGCAAGTGTTCCTTTACAAAAGGTAAGGCTAGGTTGTTCAACAAGAGGCATATTTTCAAAGGTATTTTCAACTTTTCCTTCTTGTTGAATGACCTTGTGGGAAGGAACACTCTTCTCCCACGCCTTTTGCTTCCCAAGGGTTTTCTCTTGCTTTTCTATTTTTACATTTTCATCACTCTCACTAGCTTCATTTTCTTGGCTACTATTCTCATCTTTGTCCCTTAAGATCATAGATCCTTCATTGGAACATTAAGATGCTACATGGCCCTTACCAAGACATTCTAAACATTGAATAGCTCTAGCTTGAGTGTGTGAGATATGCTCAGCTAGGTTTTGGGAAAGTTCTAGAGATGTTTCTTTTATATGCTCTTCCCCTCTAGGAAACTCATCCTTGTCACAAGATACATAGTATGAACTTTTGTTTTTGACTTGATTGTTGCCTCAAAATTTGTTTTTCAACTTTAATGCTAAGTTGAATCAAGTCATTTAAATCTCTATAAGGTAAAAGTTCAACTTTGTTTCTTATCTCAAGTTTGAGACCACTTAAAAACCTAGCTATGGTGGTATGGTTGTCTTGGTTAATCCTTGCCCTCTTAATATATGACATCATCTTTTGCCAATATTCTTCTACACTCATATCTCTTTGATGAAGTCTTTGGAGCTTGTCCATCAACTTCCTATTGTAAAGTGAGGGAATATGGCGACATCTCAAGGCTCCCCTAAGGTCATTCCAATTTGTAATGGGAGGGTCATTGTGGAGATGTCTCTCTCTTTTTAGGGCATTCCACCAATATATAGCATCACCTTGAAAACTTAAGGTAGCTAAGGATACTTTCTTTTCTTCACTCACATGGTTGTAAGCAAACATTTGCTCTACCCTCATCTCCCAATATAGATATGTTTCTACATCTTCTTTTCCATAGAAATGAGGTAGCTCTACCTTAACCTCCTTTAGGTTTTCTTCTCTCTCTTTTCTAGCTCTCCTAGGGGATGGTTGATGATATTCATTTATCCTAAGACTTTCTTCCCCAAAAGAATCATAAACTTGAGAGCTATGAAAATGTAATTTTTTTTGAAATTTGAGACTTCTCATCCTTTGCTTTAGTCAATTCATTAGTTTTGGCCTCATTCTCCAATTGTTTAGATGAAATTGATTGAATATCCTTGGAAAGTTGTTTTAAAAGAGATTTCAAGGATTTCACATCACTTTTAAGAGATTTAGAGGAGTGGGAAGACATGGCTAAAACTTTGTGTTTAGAAATGCTTTACTTTAAGAAAGAAGAGGAAAGTTAATGAAAGTAGCTTCCCAGGTAAGAGAGGTGAGTCACAAAGGACTACTTAAATACCAAGTCTTGCCTTAGCCAAAAACTATCCCTCAAAATCTTCACACAATTCTTTCTTTAGGTAATTCACTTAGAACACAATGAGGATGGAGAAATCAAATTTTATGCAAGAAAACTATGCAAAGCTATTTAACAACTTAAACAATTTATCAAAGCTTTAAACAAGGCAAACCAAAAGCAATTAAGCGAAACTAAACAAAAGCAATTGGCGTTAGTTAAAGCAATTAACAAAGGCTAAACTAGAAAGCTTAAACTAGTCGTTCCTAGGTGAGGCTTCTTAGACACTTTGAGCCTTTGAAGACACACTCACCGTCTAATTGCGTGATTAATCCACTAATTAACAAGAGTGAAATGTAATTACAATTCAAGAAATGCAAAGAAATTAAATTGCACAAATTAAATTTCAGCAAGGCACTCTTTTGACTTGTTGTTACTCTTCTTGGTTGTGCCCTTCAAGATGTATGGTGTATTTTGGTCTTGTGTTTGTTGCTGCCCCTTGCCTTGATCCTATTTGATTTAAGGAATTAAATTCTTCAATACAGTACCTATTAAGTAAAGCTAGACTCTCCTCAAGTCAATTCCCACTCAACAAGCACCAATTGATATTTATCCACCAACAAATTTAGAGGTCAAGAAAAGAAAGCAATAAACAATTAAAATTTTAAAACAACACCACTGCAATTGGATTTAATATTGTGACACAACTAGAAGCAGTTCAGAATGAATTGGACAAGCAAATAAAAATAGGCACTTAAATAATGGATGGCACACAAAAGGAACCTAAAGATTGGCACTAGAATTGATTTAAAAACCAAAACATCACCATTGAAAATATTGTGGTCCAGAAAGCGTGACTTAAATGATTTATGTTGAGCTGACTATTTTGTATTTGTTTCTGAAAATTTAAACACAATCAATTCAGTTTCTTAACAAACTTTTGGCGTTGGTTTCACTCCAATCACATGCGCCAATTAATTATGATAATGTTTTCAAAAACAGTGTCCAATTACCGTCAGGTGTAGTGCTAGAATGCACACTTCTTTTGTATGATTTATCTTTTTTTTTATTTTGTTTTTTCAACTCATTCTTTTTTTTTTGCGCTAAACCTCAAACTATTGAAATCCAGAGGCTCAAAATTTTCTTATGACGTATTTGTTAGAATGGATGACTTTAAACTAGAGGGGGGGTGAATTGTTTAAAGAGAGTTTTCGCAAACTTTTAAAACAAGAATGAAATTATCACAAGAAACAATTGATAAGAAATTCAGTTTGCCAAAACAACAATTAAAAACAACAGTACCAGAAAAACAATTGGTTGTTTCACAGAAACAATCGGTTGTTTATACCAGTAAACAACAAACAAAACTAAATTTAAAGAGTTAGGGATAGAGAGATTTTACACAGATGTTTATATTGGTTCACTCCAAACCCAGAGCTACATCCAGTCTTCTTAGAAACCCTGAGGAAATCCACTTAGCACTCACAACT
Source organism: Phaseolus vulgaris (assembly GCF_000499845.2). Taxonomy (NCBI): domain Eukaryota; kingdom Viridiplantae; phylum Streptophyta; class Magnoliopsida; order Fabales; family Fabaceae; genus Phaseolus; species Phaseolus vulgaris. The sequence goes on from NC_023752.2 coordinate 24,567,303, forward strand.
AGATCACTTACACCACAACCAAGAAAGTGACCTTGAACACCTCAAGACACACACTCTTTTTGGCCAACACACCAACACTAAGATTGCTGATCTTGATCCCCTCAAGAACACACAACCAATCTTAGCAAACACAGAAACGAAACTTGTTTCACAGAGTACAAGGATTACACTTGTTACAGAAGATAATCTGAAATCAATACAAGCAGAATCTTATTCCACAAACTTTGATCAATCACAAACTTTCAGCAATCTCAGCACTTTGAAAAACTCAAAAACTCTTAGCAAAAACTTGTCAAAGATTGATTCTCAAATATGTTTTTCTGAATTTATTCAAAGATGTAGTTTGTTATCAAATCTTAACAAACTCTTAAATTGCATTAAAAGATTGGTCAAAGCATTTAATGAATGGAGCGTAAGCAGTTAAGACATTTAAAGCTCAGTCAAAGATAAAACAGTTTTTCTGTTATGGTCCCAGAACAAACAATCGGTTGTTTCCTCGAATCAATCGGTTGTTTTGGTTTTAACAGCTTAACCATTTGAAAAACAGTTTTCAAATCTTTTCTCAAAACATCTAAGTTTAAACAATCGGTTGTTTCGACAAAACAATCGGTTGTTTTAACTTAGTTTGAAAACATTTTACTTTCATAAAGATTGAGAATGCATATGCTTTAGATTCGATCAAGGGGTGGATTACAACACTCAAACTACCCCAGAACTAGACTAAAACAACATAACAGCAGCAAGCACAGCCAAAGCTTCATCATCCTTCAAAGGGTTTGGATTCTTCAAAGCTTGAACTCCACTTGGTTCAACAGTCTCCCCCTATTTGATGAAGACAAATCCCTGATGCTTGTGTTGTACCTGATTGAATCTGAAGCAGTTCCTGCAAGATATAGTTTTGAACAAAGCATAGAACTTCTAATATTTGGTTAGCACAGATATAAGATTTAAAGATCAGAGCTAAATATCAGAAACAAATATTACTCATCCAAACTGTTTTAACAACAACAAAAAAACAGAAATTTAGGAATTTAAACACAGCATATATATCTCCCCCTATTTGTCTTCACAAATAGACAAAGAGAAGAGATAAAACAAGATATTGTTTTGATTACATCAGAATTAAAGCAGTAACAGCAGAAGGAAAGAGAATTTAAAACACCAGATATAACCACAAAAAACAATCGGTTGTTTCGATAATTCAACCGGTTGTTTTTCTTCATTCATCATCATCAGCAAACTGAAGATCAAAGATTTGGTTCTGGACAGCTTCAATCTGTTCATCTAGAGTCATGAAGCGTGCATCCATGTTGTCAAACCTGTTGTCAATCCTCTGGAAATTACTAACACAGAGATCATGGAGGTTTCTTTGATTTTCAGCAAAACTATCAAGCCTATTCATCATTACTCTTTCAAAAGGAGACATGGTTTGCATCCTTTCTTCTTGATTTCCAGCACCAACACTTGGTCCAACATCTTGATAATCTTCAGGTGGATCTTCATGTTGAACATCCATATCAGCAGGTTCATCTTGTTCAAGATATGCAGCACCACTAGATGAGGCACCAAGGTCACCATTCTTACTAATCCATTTTCCACCTACTTTGGTAAAACCCATCTTGCTGAGTGATTCATTGTTCAATTCTTGAGTTGACTTGACCAACTCAGAAGTTTCATCTTCAAGGTTCACTTCAAAATAGAGTAGAAATTTAGATACTAAAACAGCATATGGATAGTGATAGTCACTTAACCTCATAGCCTTTTGTATGTGCTCTTTGATGATGTGGATCCAATTGATTTTGATCTTCTTCATGATACAGAAAATATATACCAGATCTTCCTCAGTAAGAACAGAATAATTACTCCCCCTTGGAGTTAGAATCCAAGTCACAATGAGAGCAAGCAATCTTTCATCAAGCTTTAGACCTCCAACCGAGCATGTTCTCACTTGAGCATGTTGATTCTTCAAGCAACTTTTGTAGTATTGGATTTTGTTAAAATCCTCCACTACTCCAAGATTTCCTTTGTTGATTCTAAGGCCAAAGAACTTGAGACCAGCAACAACAGTCCATACTTCATGAGTTATCTCCATTTCTACACCTTTCACATGAGAAACTAGATTGTTTCCCTCAAACTTTAAATTTGTGTAGAACACCCTTACCAAATCTGGATAAATGTTTCCCTTCATCTCCAGGAACTTTCTGAGAGATTGATCCTTGAGCAGCCTTCTTACGTTATCAAGCTTTTGACTTTTCAGCCAATCAAAGCATACAACCTTGGGGTTGTTTATCTTTTTTATACTTGTTTCATACCTATACCTCTCAATAAGATCATTGTCTCCAGAAAACCAGCCTTCTAGCCTTCCTCCAGACCTTACAGCCCTGGTTTTGACTCTCTTTGAGGTGGGAGGAGTTGATTCCATGATGGCAGAGAAGAAAACAGAGAAGAGCTCACTTCAGAGATTTTTGCAAGAGTTGTTGCAAGAGATGTTGCAATTGGTTGTTCTTGTGAAAGAGATCAGCTGCACCAGATTTTATAGCAAAAAAAAATAAAAATCAATTAGCATTCAATTTTATTTAGTGGGTACCTGATTTTTCAGAGAGAGAGGACTTGACTCTGCCCTGCACAGAAAACGCCAGAAAAAGCTGAAAATCACATGGTCTTCACATGTGATCTTTGACTAGTCATCAAGGCTCTTGAATTTCCAAGATTTTGGAATATTTTCCTTTATGACAGTTGTAACTTCTCTCTGAACATGATCAGCTTTCAATCACAGGTTCTTTGACCAAGATTCTCTCTTTGAATTGATCTGCAACGGATAGAAATTCAAAAATAGCAATTAAACAGATTTATTCACAGTGCTGTCAGACCCAAAACAATCGGTTGTTTCGAAGAAACAATCAGTTGTTTTTCTGCAGCAATTTAAAACTGATTTTGAATTTTAACTATGAGCAGATAGAGTTCAAAGCAGTTGACATTTAGCATAAAAAAGGTTTTTATTCCATGAGAAAGACTTATAAAATACAAATTAAGAACAAGTAAAGGAAAGCCTTATCCTTATGTTAATTCTTCAATGAGCCATGTGCTTTATGATCAAGAAGCCTCTTTTCACTGTTGAGGTCCTTTGGACAGATGCATAACATTGATCCAGCTTCAATGATTGTCTTTTTCTTCCAAGAACTTGATCACATGACTTAGTCCTTCACACTTCTTTAGAATTCCTGCAAAAACATGAATTCAAGCAACAAGATTTGGTCCCTTCACAAATGTAGGTCCAATAGATTCCTTTTTCTCACTTGGAACCTCTCATCCTTTCGGAATCCATTTCATGTAGCCTCTAGGAACAAAGAATTTTCTTATATTGCAGAATCTAACCGAATGACCCTTTTTCATGCAATAAAAGCATGTAACAACCGGTTGTTTCGATTTAACAATCGGTTGTTTCACTAGCTTTCTTAAAATTTTTTTTGAAAACTTATCTTGTTGGTTCTGTGGATTGAAACCCAAACCAGCCTTTCCAAAAACACAACTTTGAGATGCCAAGACATTCTCAAAGTTAGATTTTCCCTTTGAAAGCTTGTCCACAGTTTCAACAAGGTAGTGAACCTTTTTCTCAAGATTTTCACAATTTTCACAAATGAGAGTGTCACACTTGCAAGAAGCATTTTTGAAATGATTTTCCAGATTTTTGAAATCATTTTTAGATTTTTCAATCTCATCTTCAAGTGATTTCACTCTCTTTTCTAGCCAGCTGTTAAGATCTTTCAATCGGTTGTTTGAAAGAACCAATCGATTAGCTTCATCATGAGTTTCTTGAAAAGCTTCAAGTAATTCACTGTAATTTTGTTCATTCAAGGAGGCACATGAACTTACCTCACTTGAGCTGCAAGATTTATCATCATCTTTAACAACCAAGCACATGTTTGCTTTCTCATCTTCACTTGATGAAGAACTTGATGATGACACCTCATTTTCATCCCAAGCAATGTAGGCTCTTTTTGTCTTGCCTTTCTTTTCCTTGTAGCTAGACTTTTTCTCCTTGCTTTTGTTTGGACAGTCTGCCTTTATATGACCTTGCTCACCACAACCAAAACAAGTATAGTTATTGGAATTAAAATCATTGGATTTCTTATTTCCATACCTTTCTTTGTTGTTGTCTTTGTTGCGGTTTCTCTTTAGGAATTTGCTGAACTTTCATGACAGCAAGCTAAGGTTTTCCTCATCACTTTCATCACTGGATTCTTGTTTTCCTTTGTGCTTGGAAGTTTTTAAGGCTATGCTCCTTGTGTGCTTGTCTTCACTCTCTTGAACATTGAGTCTATTCATCTCTAACTCATGTTCCCTAAGCTTTCTAAACAAAGAAGCAACACTTAATGATGTTAGATTTTTAGATTCAGAAATAGCAGTTACCTTGGGTTGCCATGCTCTATCAAGACATTTCAAGATCTTGATGTTCAACTTTTCTTTATCAAAGGTCTTGTCAAGACTCATGAGATGATTGATGATGTGCGTGAATCTTTTCTGCACCTCGGCAATTGTTTCTCCTTTAAGCATTCTGAACATCTCATATTCTTGGATTAGAGCATGTTTCCTAGCTCTCTTCACCTCATTTGTTCCTTCATGAGTGACTTCCAAGGTGTCCCACATTTCTTTTGATGATTTGCATTGAGAGACCCTGAAAAACTCATCAGAATTTAAAGCAGAGGTTATAATATTTTTGGCAATGCAATCGAATTTGGACTTTTTGCTTTATGCATCAGTCCATTGAGACCATGGCTTCTCAATGACAGAACCATCTTTTTCAAACTTTGGGACAAAAGGACCATTTTCAATTGCATCCAAAATTCCTTTGTCAAGTGATTCCATAAATATTGTCATTCTCACTTTCCAAAATTGGTAGTTCAAACCACAAAACAGAGGTGGTCTGTTAATTGAAGCACCTTCCCCAAAAGGTAGTCTATCAGCCATTTTAAAAACAGTTTTAGGATCAACTTGAATAACTTTCAAGAACCAAGCTCTTGATGCCAATTGTTAGAATGGATGGCTTTAAACTAGAGGGGGGGTGAATTGTTTAAAGAGAGTTTTCGCAAACTTTTAAAACAAGAATGAAATTATCACAAGAAACAATTGATAAGAAATTCAGTTTGCCAAAACAGCAATTAAAAACAACAGTACCAGAAACAATTGGTTGTTTCACAGAAAAAATCGGTTGTTTATACCAGTAAACAACAAACAAAACTGAATTTAAAGAGTTAGGGATAGAGAGATTTTACACAGATGTTTATACTGGTTCACTCCAAACCCAGAGCTACATCCAGTCTTCTTAGAAACCTTGAGGAAATCCACTAAGCAATCACAACTAGATCACTTACACCACAACCAAGAAAGTGACCTTGAACACCTCAAGACACCACACTCTTTGATGGAGGAGGGCCAAGCACATCTCACCATGGAAGCCAAGACCCAAAGCTAGACCGTGATGAGCGTCTAGACTCAAGGAAGGAGCGTCTAGGACGTGATGAGAGAAGGCTACACATGGAGCGTCTAGGAGGAGACCTAGACCGTCTAGGCCCTATTACAAGGTCAATGGCTAAGCACATTCACGCCCAATTGGATGAAGCCATAGATGGAAGAGAGAAAGCCTTGTACATGTTACATGGAGGCCCATTAGGGGTGCTTAGTAATTAGAGTAGTGTTAGAAAGCATAAATGAGTGAACATTCTAGAACTTGTTTACTTGGCCGGTCATGAGCACATGTGCCATGTGCCTTGTCATTGTGCATTTCATTTGGCTCTCATTTCATTAGGAATTAGCTTAGCTTTTACGGCCCTATAGCCTATAAATAGGAAGGCCATCTCTTGTATTTTCCAAGATTATTGATAGTAAAGTTATGCTGCCAACTTTGTGCCAAGCTTTGCTTCTACCTAGTTTCTAGGCTCTAATCTTCACATCCTTCACCTCTCATTGGGCTGGCCGAACCTCCCACTTCCATACATACCATGCACCTTCAAGATCACCATAGCTCTTAGGAGGATCTTGCTAATACACATCCATGGCTTCCGCACCATCTTACACATGATTCTAAGAAGAACTTCATGAATTTGCCATCATTTGGTATCAGAGCTTAGGTTCTTCAAAGATGAGTTGTTCTTGGTCTTTTCATTTTTAGTTCTTCTTTATTTCATGTTGTTTATCTTATTTCCATAATTGTCTTGCTGTTTTTTACATTTTAATTTGTTTTGGTGTGCTATTTGGAAGATCCAACCGGTGCACTTTGTTCAATTGATCTTGAACAATTCTTGTGCAAATTGTGATAGGAATCCATACACCTTTGAGTTGCTGTTTTCTTTTAGGTTTTTGAGTCTTTATTGCACTTTTAATTTGGTTCATATTATGCTCTTTGAGTCTTTTATTTCTGAATCCATATATGTTTTGTCAAGTCATGTTCATCCACAATGTCATCAATTCATAGTAGTCCTTTGATTGGCTTGATTGTTTCTTGATTTTGGGTATATGCTTTTGCTTTGAATCTGTTGTTCATTTGATCTTTTCGTGCCTTTTTAATTTTAGTTTGAGTTCCTATTTGTGTTTAGATCTTACACAAATTCCTTTTCTCAATTCCATTGTGTTTAAATTTTGGTATCTTACTGTTTTTTCCAGTTTTTCCAGAATCCCCTGTTTCACATTCTCTGTGCTGGCTGTTTTGTTCCAGAAAAATATTTTCACATTTTGATTCTCTGGAATATGCAAGTTTGAAGTGTTACAGAAAAGGCAAAAAAAAGAATTAGCTCAAAAGAGTCAACAGAAAAAAAATGATAAATATTTTAAAATCAGTGTGCAAATCTGAGGCGCTACAGCTAGCGTAACTGAACACTGAAATTGAAAAATTTATTAAAAAACAATGGTTCATGTGTTTTGAGTGATTCCAACGCCATAGTTTAGCTATGATCTTGAATATCTTGCATATCAAATTTCAGAATCAAATCTAAAAAGCACAGCTCAGCATAAATTGGGGAAAAACACGTTTCTGGCCGACAACAATTTTCCAGTGGTGCTGTTTTTTATTTTGTAATCTAATTCTAGTGCTATTCTTAGGATTCTTTTGTGTGCCTACCTTTATTTGAGTACTTTTATTTTCTTGTCTAAAATTCTTGGACCTCTTTCTAGTTGTCACAATCTAACTCCATTTGTGTGGTACTGTTTTCTTCAATTAATTTGTTTCTTGCTTTTATTCTTTGACCTCTAAATTTGGTGCTGGAATTTATTCTCTTTTGGTGCTTGATTCAGTGGAAATTTGACTTGGGTAAGGTCTAGTCTTCTTGATAGGTGCTGGAATTGGAGAATTAGGACCTTCATTCTAAGGGGAACAAAGACAAAGGCAGAATCAAACACTTTCCCAAAACACTACAAACACTTGGAAGGCCCAACAAGCAAAGACAACCAAGGAAGTGCCAATAGCAAAAAGAGGATCAACAAAGGGAGTTTCTTAATTTCTTTGCAACTTAGTTTGTGTTAATTACTTCTTAATTACGTACTTAGACGGTGAGTGTGTCTTCAAGGGCTCAAAGTGTTCAAGAAGCCTCACCTAGGGCCGACTAGTGTAGAGTTTTAATTAGCAAACTGTTAGTTGTTTTAATTACATAACTTACTTCTTTAGTTACGCTTTGCATGTGTGTTTGGTTTGTTTAAGCTTTGTTGAACCGTCTAGCTTTCTTAATTAGTAGCTTACATTGTTTTCTTGCATTGAACTTTTTTTGATTTCTCAACTTAATTGTGTTCTAAGTAGTTTACTAAGAGAAAGTTTTGTGTGAAGACATTGAGGGATAGTTTTTGGCTAAGGCAAAGGCTTGGTACTTAAGTAGTCCTTTGTGACTCACCTCCCTTACCTGGAAAACTACCTTCTTTGACTTTCCTAAATTTTCTCAAGGTAAAACACTTATATACACAAAAACTTTAGCCATGTCTTCTCCTCCTCACTCTCCAAAGTCTATTGAAAGTGAAGTAAAATCTATAAAATCTCTTTTAAAAGAAGTTTCACAAGCTGTGCAAATGATTTCTTTTAGACAATTGGAGAATGAGACAAAAATTAATGAATTGGCTAAAGCCCAAGAAGAGAAATCCCAAAAATCACAAAAATCAAAGAAAACTCATACTCATGCATCTAGGAGTAATGAGTCTCTAGGGGAGGGAAGCCTTAGAATTAATGACTATTACCAACCACCCCCTAGAAGGAATAGGCAAAGGGAGCAAAAGGGGCCAAGGGAAACTAGAGTAGACCTACCTCACTTCCATGGTAAGGAGAATGTAGAAACCTACCTAGATTGGGAGATGAAAGTAGAACAACTCTTTGCTTGCCATAGGGTGAGTGAAGAACGTAAGGTACCCCTAGCCACCCTTAGCTTCCAAGGGAATGCCATGTATTGGTGGACCTCTCTCGAAAGAGAAAGGCGTCTTCATAGGGAACCTCCCATTACATATTGGAATGACCTTAGGGGAGCCCTAAGACGCCGCCACATACCTTCCTACTACCATAGGGAGTTGATGGACAAGCTCCAAAGACTCCAACAAAAGAACATGAGTGTGGAAGAGTATAGGCAAAAAATGGAGCTCTACATGATGAGAGCATCCATTAGAGAAGAGGAGGATACCACAATAGCTAGGTTCCTTAGTGGCCTATCACTTGAGATAAGAGATAGGGTAGAGCTCTTACCTTACCAAGACTTGAATGACTTGGTTCAACTTTGCATTAAAGTTGAGCAACAAATCTTACGCAAAACGTCAAGTCAAAAGGTGAGCCCTTACTCTAACTTTTATCCCAAGAAGGAGTTTAGAAGGGAGGGTAGTACATCAAAAGAAAAACCAAAAGAACCTACCAAACCCTTCACCAAAGAAACCTCCACCCCACCCATCCGAGCTAGAGATGTTAAGTGTTTCAAGTGCTATGGTAGAGGGCATGTGCAAGCACAATGTCCAAACCAAAGGACTTTGTTTCTTAAGGGTGTAGATGAATAAACTACTGGCGAGGATGAGCCTAGTGAGAGAGAGGAAGGGGGAGAGGATGAGAGGGTAGCTCCACTAGAGGGAGAATTGCTTATGATTAGGAGAACCCTCAACAATCACCCTAGCACATCCATTGAAACACAAAGAGAGAACACATTTCATACAAGATGCAATGTTTTAGAAAACATATGTTCCCTCATTGTGGATAGTGGATCTAGTTGTAATTGTTGTAGTGCTAGGATGGTGGAAAAGCTTAAGCTACAAGTAGTTCCTCACCCAAAACCTTACAAACTTCAATGGCTTAATGAAAATGGGGAACTACATGTAGACAAGCAAGTGGAAATCAAGTTTTCCATAGGGAACTACAAAGACAAAGTTTTATGTGATGTAGTACCTATGGAAGCTTGTCATATCTTATTAGGGAGACCATGGCAATTTGATAAGAAAACCTTGCATGATGGTCTCACTAACGAGATTTCCTTCACCCACAAGTATAAAAAGTTTGTACTTAGTCCTTTACCACATTCTCAAGTGGTGAAAGACCAAATACAAATGAAGCATAAGAGGGATGAGGAAAACAAAAAAAAAAAGAGCGCTAGAAAAAGAGAAAATCCTTAGGGATAGGAAGGCGTGGGAGAAGAGTGTTCCTTCCCACAAGGTTGATCAACAAGAAAAGCCTCTTGAAAACGTTTTTGAAAATTTGCTTCTTGTTGAACAACCAAGCCTTATCTTTTATAAAGGAGCACTTACATGCACTGCCACAAGTAGTGAACTTATGAATTTACCTCCTCAATAGAAAACCTTTTAAGTGAATTTGAAGATCTATTCTCTAATGAGGGTCCCATTGGGCTTCCTCCCCTTAGAGGTATAGAACATCAAATTGACTTCATTCCGGGGGCAAGCCTACCAAACAGGCCTGCTTATAGAACAAACCCCGAGGAAACAAAGGAGATAGAATCACAAGTTCAAGACTTGTTGGAGAAGGGTTGGGTTCAAAAGAGCCTAAGCCTTTGTGTTGTACCTGTCTTGTTGGTTCCCAAAAAGAATGGAAAATGGCGCATGTGTTGTGATTGTCGAGCAATCAACAACATCACCATCAAGTATAGGCATCCAATCCCAAGGCTTGATGATATGCTTGATGAATTACATGGGTCAACTCTATTCTCCAAAATTGACCTTAAAAGTGGATATCACCAAATTCGAATCAAGGAGGGTGATGAGTGGAAAACCGCTTTTAAGACCAAATTTGGATTATATGAGTGGTTGGTGATGCCCTTTGGGCTTACTAATGCCCCAAGTACATTCATGAGGCTTATGAATCACACCTTGAGAGATTGTATAGGTAAGTATGTAATAGTTTATTTTGATGATATCCTAGTGTATAGTAAAACCCTAGAAGACCATCTAAGTCACCTTAGGGAAGTTCTTCTAGTGCTTAGGAAAAATAGTCTTTTTGCAAATAGGGATAAGTGTACCTTTTGTCTAGATAGTGTAGTTTTCTTAGGCTTCATTGTAAACAAAAAGGGGGTGCATGTAGATCCCGAGAAAATCAAAGCCATCCGCGAGTGGCCCACTCCACAAAATGTAAGTGATGTAAGAAGTTTTCATGGGTTAGCGAGCTTCTATAGAAGGTTTGTGCCTAATTTTTCTAGTCTAGCTTCTCCTTTGAATGAACTTGTTAAAAAAGATGTTGCATTTTGTTGGAATGAAAAGCATGAGCAAGCCTTCCAAAGGCAAAAAGCTCAACTCACCAATGCACCAATTCTATCTCTCTCAAATTTTTCCAAAACTTTTGAGATAGAGTGTGATGCATCGGGGGTAGGCATAGGTGCGGTATTGTTGCAAGATGGACACCCCATTGCTTATTTTAGTGAAAAACTCCATGGTGCCACCCTCAACTCTCCCACCTATGACAAAGAGCTCTATGCTCTTGTGCGAGCCCTAAAGACTTGGGAACACTACCTTGTGTCCAAAGAATTTGTCATCCATAGTGATCATGAGTCTTTAAAATATTTAAAGGGCCAACACAAGCTCAACAAGAGACATGCTAAATGGATGGAATTTCTTGAACAATTTCCTTATGTAATCAAATACAAGAAAGGAAACACCAATATAGTGGCCGATGCTCTTTCAAGACGGCATACACTCTTTTCAAAATTGGGTGCCCAAATTCTTGGATTTGACCACATAAGAGAGCTTTACCAAGAAGATCAAGAACTCTCATCCATCTATGCCCAATGTCTACATAGAGCGCAAGGAGGTTACTATGTGTCCGAGGGATATCTTTTTAAAGAGGGAAAACTTTGCATTCCCCAAGGAACACATAGGAAACTCCTTGTCAAGGAATCACATGAGGGGGGACTCATGGGCCATTTTGGAGTTGATAAGACTCTAGATCTTTTAAAAGCAAAATTTTGTTGGCCACACATGAGGAAAGATGTCCAAAGACATTGTTCTAGATGCATATCATGTTTAAAAGCCAAGTCTAGAATAATGCCTCATGGACTCTACACCCCTTTGCCGATTGCAAATGCTCTTTGGGAAGACATTAGCATGGATTTCATTTTAGGACTTCCTAGGACTGCAAGAGGCCATGACTCTATCTTTGTGGTAGTGGACCGTTTTAGCAAAATGTCCCATTTTATTCCTTGCCACAAGGTAGATGATGCTCAAAATATTTCTAGACTCTTCTTTAGAGAAGTGGTGAGACTCCATGGTCTCCCTAGAAGTATAGTATCCGATAGAGATCCCAAGTTTATAAGCCACTTTTGGAAAACTTTTTGGGGCAAACTTGGAACAAGACTACAATTTTCAACTTCTTGTCATCCTCAAACGGATGGCCAAACCGAAGTAGTCAATAGATCTCTTGGGACTATGCTTAGGGCTATCATGAAGGGCAACCATAAATCTTGGGATGAGTATCTTCCCCACATTGAATTTGCTTACAATCGAGTAGTTCACAAGACTACTAATGCTTCTCCTTTTGAAGTAGTATATGGTTTTAATCCTCTCACACCCATGGATTTGTTACCTCTTCCTAATCAAGATTGCTGATCTTGATCCCCTCAAGAACACACAGCCAATCTCAGCAAACACAGAAACGAAACTTGTTTCACAGAGTACAAGGATTACACTTGTTACAGAAGATAATCTGAAATCAATACAAGCAGAATCCTATTCCACAAACTTTGATCAATCACAAACTTTCAGCAATCTCAGCTCTTTGAAAAACTCAAAAACTCTTAGCAAAAACTTGTCAAAGATTGATTCTCAAATCTTTTTTTCTGAATTTATTCAAAGATGTAGTTTGTTATCAAATCTTAACAAACTCTTAAATTGCATTAAAAGATTGGTCAAAGCATTTAATGACTGGAGCGTAAGCAGTTAAAACATTTAAAGCTCAGTCAAAGATAAAACAGTTTTTCTGTTATGGTCCCAAAATAAACAATCGGTTGTTTCCTCGAATCAATCGGTTGTTTTGGTTTTAACAGCTTAACCATTTGAAAAACAGTTTTCAAATCTTTTCTCAAAACATCTAAGTTTAAACAATCGGTTGTTTCGAAAAAACAATCGGTTGTTTTAACTTAGTTTGAAAACATTTTACTTTCACAAAGATTGAGAATGCCTATGCTTTAGATTCGATCAAGGGATGGATTACAACACTCAAACTACCCCAAAACTAGACTATAACAGCACAGCAACAGCAAGCACAGCCAAAGCTTCATCATCCTTCAAAGGGTTTGGATTCTTCAAAGCTTGAACACCACTTGGTTCAACAGTATTTAATTTTCATAAAGCAAAACAGCCAAAACAGATTTGTGAAAACAGAGGATTCTGAAATCTAGAATCAAAACAGAAAGATATACTTCAAAAACACAATGGAATTAATGTGATGGAATTTGTGTAGATCTAGCACACAAATATGAACTCAAACTAAAAAGAAAAATGCACCAAAGGATCAAATCAAAACAGAATTCAGATTAACCACTCAAATCAAAACAAGAAACAAATAAATCAAGAAAAGTACTACTAAGATTTGTTGACAATTTTTGGAATAACATGACTTGACAAAACTTATAGATTCAGAAAATAAAAAGACTCAAACACATCATATGAACCAAATAGAAATTCAAGCAAGACTCAAATATCCTAAAACAAAAACAGCAACACAATTCACCATGGATCCTACACAAAAATGGCAAATAAGATGCTCAAGCACAAATTGAACAATTCTACCGATTGAAATGCTTAGAAGAGCATCCAACTCAAATTAAAAATGTAAAACAGCAAGACAACTTGAACAAAATATGAACAACCTGAAAATAAGAAGAACTCAAGCAGAAAAATACAAAGAGACACTTATCCCTTGAAGACCATAACTCTAGATACCAAATGATGGCATTGAGCTCTTCTCTTTTGTGATTTTTTGGTGGTTTGCGAAAGCTTAGTGATTTGTTGATGGATCAAGGCCCTCCTAGGAGGTGTGGCTCCCTTGGAGGTGCACGAGAGTAGGGAAATTGAGGGAGGTTCGGCCAGCCCCCTTTGGTAGGTGAAAGGATTAAAGATTAAGACCTAAATCTCAGGCAAGGGAGTAAAGTATGGCTCAAGTTTGGCAGCATAACAATACTCAATTTAATCTTGAAATACGTGAGGTTGGCTCCTCTTTTTATAGGCTAAGGAGGACCTAAAATGATGACCTAAATGATGAGCAAATGCAAGCCAAATGAAATGCAAAAGAGTAGCACATGGAGGCACATGGAGCACATGGCACATGGGTGCACATGGCCTCCTAACTTGCACATGGACGTCCTAGATTAGTGGAGAGCTTCTTGAAACCGTAGCTAATCTAGGTTAACTCTTCCTTAATCCTAATTTGCAGAATTTAAACAAAGGTTCATAAGGCTATGCTATTTACACCACAAATAAGACTAAGCTACACTTTGTGGGTGCCCTCTATGCAAGGTTGGTCCTAGACGCTCTCTTGGTTGCCTTTCATGCAAGGTTGGTCCTAGACGCTCTTTTGGGTGTTGGGGCCTCTTCCATCAGCAACACTTGCTTTCATCAAAGCATTGGAAAAGTTATAGTACAAGGCAGTCCAAATGAGAAGAAGAGGTGGAAAGATATATAGTCAGAGATGTTTTGAAATTGCTTGCCTTTTGGATTTAAGAATCTGTTATTTTTTCTGATCATGGATCATAATTTGGTGTTATCCCTAGTATCACTCTATGGACATTGGACAAGGTATTACTCACTTGTGGGCAGATATTTTTGTGTGTCCAGTTTTAATGAGACACATCAGTATCTTGCCTAGTATCATGGCGAGATTGTAACTTTTGTTTTTAAAGTGCTTCCATCCAGGGTGGGGTATTCTGGATGTAATTATTCCTAGAGTCTACAGCAGGAAGTGAAAATGTTAAAGAATACTAAGGAATCAAAGATATTGGATTTTGGCCTTTCATTTACCAATTGGATGAAAAATATGATTGTGTATATAATTTTGAAAGAGAATGTGTTTCTGATATGATTGCAACCACTCTGAAAAATATGATTGTGTATCTATTAGTTTCATCAAAATATTTTAGCTAACTGTTGGTTTTTATGTGGCAACAGTTCACCTTCTATCAAAATTTACTATACTTAGATGAAATATTTCATGCATTGTTTGATTGTGTGTTTATAATGATTAATGTTGATTTTTTGGATGTGACAAGTGTAAGTGATCATTATGTTAGTCTGAAGGAGTTTATTTTATCATATTTTGAATGATATTTAATTTTTTTTATTCGTGTTTTGTACTCAATAAGTTCATGTTGGATGACCTTATATTTTCACCTCAGGGTTAAGATGATTTCATTTTTCTTCAAGTTTTTGCGTTTAATAATCACCTACTTGAGGTTATATTGAGTTGATAGTGTCAATAATTAGTTACTGAAGAATATTCTACCTGATTATTGGATTTATGAATAAATGTTAGAAGAGTGTCATAGGGAAAAAGACTAATACTTTTTCATCGAACAAGTTAGGCTATTCTTATCAGAAAACTCCCCTTCACAGGTTGAGTTAAATTCTCAAGATCACCTCCAAGCTAAGGCATCATTGGTGTTGCCTCCAGGCGGAACAGTTTTTGATGACATTTTACCTCCTGGATTTGAGGGAACTCATACTTCAAGTCAGTTTGAGATTAAGCCATCTCAAATACCAGTTATTAAGTAGATTACTCCTCCAAAGGTAGTTTTGTTTTAGTTCTCTATTAAGCATTTTTTCTCTGTAATTTTTAGTAGTATCCATATGTTAAAATAGGTGAAAGAAAAGTTAGAAAAAAGTGGTTCCATGAATTTGTCTTCGTGGTTCTTCCAGATTGTGCTAAATCTCACATACCAAGTAATGTGTGGGGAAGAAAGCAAAGTTTGTGTCTCGTCTGTGTCTTGTATTATAATTTTTTATTTTTAAAAATACATTTACAGTTATTATAAATTGATTTAGAATACAACTATGCTTATTAATCAAATTCAATATAATTTTTTCTAAAAAAACAAGTATATGATTGATTATATATTAAAAGAATTTTTCAATATATATATAAATC
Organism: Phaseolus vulgaris; assembly: GCF_000499845.2. NCBI lineage: Eukaryota > Viridiplantae > Streptophyta > Magnoliopsida > Fabales > Fabaceae > Phaseolus > Phaseolus vulgaris. The sequence goes on from NC_023752.2 coordinate 24,582,889, forward strand.
AGGTTAAATCTATTTGTAATTAAATGTTTAATTTAAATTAATCTAGAAAGTCTTGATAATATGTTTCTGAAAAAAATAAAACAAAATTTTGTATTTAACGCTTATATGCAAAGTGAGTCAAATAACAATCTATAAAGAAAGGAATTAAAATAAAAGTGGGCGGTTTTACATATTTAAAAAAATTATTGAAATAATAAATAAATATTATAAATTTTCCAACATATACCTGAGCTGGGAACAGAGGAGGAAGATGCTGTATTCTGTTTTTCTCTTTTCTAGGTATCTGTAGTTACTATCTCTGCATGGCAACCTACTTCTTCATTGTTAGTGATCCATAATACACAGAATTTCATCCATACTATCCATTTCTTGATTATTTCCATTTGGTTTTCATCTTCATTACCTCATGTTTTGTGGAACTGCTTGGGGCTTCAACTTTTTTCTTTTGACCAGTCAAAACTCAGACCAAGAACAGGTTTTGTTACTTCAAAATACAATTCTATATTTTATATGGTTGAAGTCAAGCCTAGTCCCACAATTATTGTTTGGCACGATGTTTGTTATATATGTTCTCACTTCTAAAACACAAGCACTTGTGAAGCATCAATAATGTATGAGGAAAGTGCACTCATAACAGACATCCAATGGAAAAGCAACTCAATGCAGAATATAAAAAAGCTGATAATTTAATATGCATATATAGCTGTCAACTTAGACTACAATCAACATTCTCAAATCTCAAGTCATCATTTGACCTCCTTACATCAATAAGATACATACAAATAGAGACAACATTTTCAATTTCTGTTTTGTTGGTATAAAAAAATCATTGGCAACTAATCAAAACCATTTTATATATAACTTCCAAAGTAATTATTATTACATAGTTTATATATATATATATATATATATATTCCACACCATAGGTTGGAATGAACAATAGAGATTCAATGGCCAAAACAACTCACATAGCAGCAATTTCAATCCCTGCATTCAGCCACCAAGCCTCCATTGTTGAGTTCTGCAAGAGACTCGTTCATCTCCATCACCACTTCCATGTGACCTGCATCTTCCCTACCATAGATGCACCTCTCCCTGCCACACTCACTCTCCTCAAATCTCTTCCTTCCAACATCAACTACACTTTCCTCCCTCCCATTAACAAAAAAGACCTACCTGAAGATGCTCCCTCAGCAGTGCAAATCCAACTCGCAGTGTCTAAATCCATGCCACATTTCCAACAAGCACTGGGGTCTCTCCTTTCAACCATGTCTCTGGTAGCTTTAATAGCGGATCCTTTCGCAAACGAGGCGCTGGAAATAGCAAAGGAGTTCAAGCTCTTGTCCTACATATACTTCCCTCCTTCTGCCATGACACTCTCACTGTTCCTCCATTTGCCAGCTTTACACCAGCAAGTTTCATGTGAATACAGAGATCACAAAGAAGCCATCGAAATTCCAGGGTGCGTACCAATTCAAGGCCGCGACCTTCCCGAGCATTTTCAAAACCGATCTAGTCTTGCTTATAAGTTAATTCTGGAGCGCTGCAAGAGACTCTCTCTTGCTCACGGTTTTTTAGTTAACAGCTTCTCCAAAGTTGAAGAAGGTTCTGAGAGGGCCTTGCAGGAACATAACAGAGCCAACAGCACTAACAGCAACAATTCTGGTGTGTATCTGATTGGGCCAATTGTACAAACGGGGTCCAGCAATGAACCAAAGGGTTCAGAGTGTGTGAAGTGGTTGGAGAATCAGAAGGCTAATTCGGTTTTGTACGTGTCGTTTGGAAGTGGAGGCACACTCTCTCAGAAACAGATCAATGAGTTAGCTTTTGGGTTGGAGTTGAGTGGTGAGAAATTCTTGTGGGTAGTGAGAGCTCCTAGTGATTCGGCAGATGGTGCTTACGTTGGTGCTTCTAGTGATGACCCTTTACAGTTTTTACCAAATGGGTTCTTGGAGAGAACCAAAGGAAGTGGCTTTGTTCTTCCTTCTTGGGCTCCACAGACCCAAATCCTTGGTCACGTTTCAACCGGTGGGTTTTTAACTCATTGTGGGTGGAATTCGGCACTTGAGAGTATTGTGTTGGGAGTGCCGATGGTTGCTTGGCCTTTGTTTGCTGAACAGAGAACGAATGCGGTTTTGTTAACTGAGGGTCTCAAAGTGGCGTTAAGGCCAAAATTTAATGACCATGGCATAGCTGAGAGGGAGGAAATTGCTAAGGTGGTGAAGGGTCTGATGGTGGGAGAAGAAGGAGATTTGATTCGTGGAAGAATTGAAAAGCTCAGAGATGCAGCTGCTGAAGCTTTAGAAGAACATGGGTCCTCCACAAGGGCACTTTACCAATTTGGCACTCAGATGGAGAGCTTTGTGGGACACTCCTAGTGTAAATTGTTTGCCTCTCTGAAAGGAAAAAGGAAAATGAGGAAGCACCATAAACAAACATGGCTTCAGTTGACACAGTTTGACATTTCAGTTCTGCTCTCTCTTCCAGAGCAAAGTATAAATTCAATCTTTTTTTGAAGGATGTTGATGAGAACAGATAAAATTTTAATGGACTAATGATTATTTTTGTTCTGCATATAGGTGATAATTTAATTTGGAAAAACATAAATTTAATTTGATTTTAGTTTTTTTTTAAAAAGTAACATTTATATTGTATTTGAAGTTTTTGTCCATTATTTAGTTCTTAAAACTATGATGTTTAAGAATTGTTGTGTCGATAAATTATATTTTTCAAAGATATGTGAAGTTAAGAAATTCCTGTCATTATCTTCAACATAATGACATGACTATGATATTTTATATGTTTAAGAATTGAATAATATCTTCTTTTTAGAACTAAATTCTCACTATTTTACATATTTAAATATTTAAGAACCAAAATTATTTATTTGAGATAACAGTTATTTAAGAACCAAAATTACTTCTTTGAGGGAACAATTGAGTTAAATTACTTATTTGAGGGAACAATGAAGTTACTTCACGTGATCGAAACAATGATACACAAGATAATAATTTTCAACAAAAATATGGTTGAGGAATATGTGAAAGGTAATAAATATATTGAAGAACAAGAAGATGAAAGATGTTATGAAGTAATCCACTTAAATAGTGGTAGTGGGGAGAGTGCTCGGAATTTAAGTCCAAGCAATTAGGTCAACTCTTTTTTGGGCAATTATGGACTCAAAAGGTGGGTCATGAGCTCAACGCAGATGTTGGAAGATAGCTCGAAAAAGATAATTAAAATAGAAGGAATATTCTGATTGTTTATAATACATATGCTAATTAAATACCAATAAAAGTTGTTGAGAATAAAGTAGCTAGCACCCGATAATAAAGGTGCATGTGAACAAAATGTTTTATTGTTGTTAAGCACCCGAGAATAAAGGTGCACGTAGGCAATATATTTTTCTGTTATGATTATATGTTTTCTATTGAAATTATATTCTCCCTGTTGAAATCTTGCTCTATTGAGATTAGAGAAAATCGTTGAAGGGATATCTATAAAAGGGGTTTGAGACCCCTAGTAAAGGTACGTTGTTTCTGAATACTTGAAACTGAAATTGATTTGATATTTTTGAATGCCCTCACTGACTTGATCGTCAGAGTGTGATCAACAGGTAGAGCCCCCTTTGTCCCAGTGGAGCACAAATTAGAGGAAGAACCTGCCCATTCAATCTGTTTGAGGTCAACCGGCGAGAACATTTGGCACCACCGTGGGGATTGATAAAACCTGATCACATCCACATTTGCGACTGAGCCTTCTTACGTGATGAGAAACAGAAGGCAAGGCCTGTTGGGATCCAAAGGAAGTGATGCCCCCGCTTTATAGCAACTCATGGAGGCCATGAGGACCCTCCAAGAGATGAATGAAGAATATCGAAGAAAGCAAGAGCTAGTCTAAGAGGAAGCCAAGGCGGAGCAGGAGCGGCTATGAGCAGAAGCCCGAGCTGAGCAAGAGCTCCTACAAGATCGTCTGATGGAAGAAATCAAAACCTCCCGGATAGCTATGGAGGAACACGTGCAAACTAATGAGGAGTTGCGCAAAACCAATGAGGAATTGCGGAAGAGCCTGCACCGACGTTCCACTAGGGAACATTCTCCGAGCTTGTCAATTAGAGATGACCCCAAGCCATTTTCGTAGCAAATCATGGATGTGCCTGTGCCTGTGCCACCTCATTATATCACACCAAAAATTGCCCTCTTATCTGGCGTAGAAGATCCTAAAAATCATCTCACAACATTCAAGGCTCAAATGATCATCTCTGGAGGATCGGATGCCATCCGATGTATGATGCTCATGGGTACTTTTACAGGTACAACCCTCCAATGGTTTAGTGGAATTCTGAATGGCCACATCACCTCTTTCCCCCCAGTTCTCCAGGATGTTTAGAGAACATTTCTCCGCCAACAAGGTCAAACCAACCGAAGTTGTACGACCTTTTCAGCGTCAGACAAAGGGAGGGAGAGGCACTGAAAGACTATCTGAATAGGTTATGTGCGGTCACAATGAGACTTCAAACACACGATGAAGATATGATGGTCGTCGCCTTCGTCCAAGGGATGACAGCAGGACCATTCAACAATTTGTTAATCAGGAATCCAGCAGAGACATTCTCCGAGGTACCATGAAGAAAAGCAGTTTTCACATATAACTGTTCCAGCTCCAAATCATACAAGGCAACTAAAGCAAGTAATATACGTATTGAAGTATGACGAACAACAGGAGAAAATACTTCACTGAAGTCAATACCTTCCTCTTGATCAAAACCTCTTACAATAAATCTTGCTTTATTCCTTGTACTCTCAACACTAGGGATCCCTTCTTTTCTCTTAAAGATCCACTTACAACTAATGACTCGTTTTCCTTCTAGTAACTTCACCAATTCCCATGTTTCGTTTTGAGAAGACTCTCAACTTCTTCTTGCATAGCAACAATCCACTTTGTTCAGTCATCATTGAAGATAGCTTCAGAGTAATTCTTGGGTTCACCTTCTTCACCCATTCTTGTGCAACAGTTAAAGCATAAGCAATGTTGGCAAATTCTGCAATTAATCTTTGAGTTGGTTTTCTTGGTCTCTGTTGTGGAAGTTCTTGAGCCATAGACCACGGTTGTGGTAACCCTCTTCGTTGAGGTGGACATTGCTCATGTGGACTCAAATGTTCATTTGTACTCACAAACCTAGCAATCATAGCTTCCTCACTTTCTTCTAATTCAATTTTAAGCACAAGCATCTCTAGCTCCTTATAATATTCATCCACATTTAGCGTGCCTTGTTGAAACCGTTGGAGTCTCAACATGAGGTCTTTCCTAAAATGTGGGGGCACAAATCTAGCGCGCATGTGATCCTTTAAAGAGTTCCAAGAGTCCACGGGAGGACCCTTGTGATAGATAATGTCCTTTACAACACCATGCCACCATTTCATGGCATAATCACTAAACTCTAAGGTGGCTAGCTTAAGCTTATGCTCATCTTGGATCTCAAAAATTTGTTCACACTTAGCCTCCCAATCTAAATATACATTAGGATCACTAGAGCCATTAAAACAAGGAAGCTTGACCGAAGGAAGCCTAGACTTTGCATCTTGGTAGAAGCCATTGTCGTAGTGTTGTCTTTCCCCTTGGTGATGATGTCTTTGTCCATGAAATTATGGTGGATTTCTCCTTCTCCTATGCTCTTCTTCACGGCCAAAATCATTTGAAGAGGCTCTTGTTGAAGGTCTATGTGAATGATGCTCATCATGAATAGAAGGAGATGGTCTAGCTTGTTGCACCTCCATCTTTTGCATTTTCTCTTCCAAGCGTCTAATGGTTCGTTGTGCTTCATGTAATTCACCAAGGATTGAAGCTTTGGAAGGAGAATGCTGCTTATAGGATGCATCACTTGAAAATCCAGCCATGTGTAATTAAAAACAGCAAACACACAAAAACAGTAAACAAGTCAAGAAACAAAATTAGCAAAAACAGTGAGCTTGGCAATGAAAGTGCCGAAGTGAATTTGGGCAGAAAAAAGGTCACTCTCAAAGAAATAATGTCCTTGCACCAATCTGGTCTTGAGGTCTTGGAATCCTCAAATGAAAGATGTCAAAGCAAGCACACCAATCTCAAAGCCAACCACCACAAAACCAAAGAAACAATAAAGACAATCAAGAAAAAGTATAAGCAAAGAAAGGCTAGAACTAAAGGAATACTAGATGTTTGACAAACACAAAGATTAATGAACAAAAGACAAGCAAGAAAATTAAAGAACTCAATGAGAAAGTAGGCACACAAAAGAATACTTAAAGAAAAGCACTAGAGTAGATGAAGAAAACAAAAATTTAGCTACTGGAAAATATTTTTATTTTTTTTATGCAAACTGTGCTTGATGTTCACTGATTTAACTGGAATGATATAGAGCGAACTGGATTATGAAATTTAAACCACAGAAACTTCAAGATGTTAACTCAATAATGGCACTGGAATCACGCAAAAACAGTAAGCCAATTAATTGAGATAAATTTTTAAAATCGCTGTCAGATTACCGTATTTTTTTCGGCAGAATTGTACACTTTTTGTATTTTATTTATCATTTTTTGTGTACTTTGAATTTTTGAGTAATTCTTTTTTCTATGCTTTTATAACAATTTGAATAACAGAATTTCAGAATTTTCCAGTGAGTAAATCAATTGCAATAAAGAAAAACAGTAAGCACGTTTTCAGAAAATAGAGGAATCCTAATAGGAATGAAAAACAGAATTATGAACTAGCAAAGACATAATGGAAAATGATGTATAGGAACTTGTATAGGTCTAGAATACAAGCATGAACTCAAACTATAACAGAAAATGCACAAAGGATCAATATCAAATTCAGAAAAATTATATGACACTAAAGCAAGAAACAACAAAAGCAATAAAAGTACTACAAGAAATGATGACAATTATGGAAAAACAAGACTAAGACAAAACTTGTATGGATTCAAAAAGGAAAATACTCAAACATATGATAGGCACAAGAATTAAAACAGCAAGCAAACTCAAATAAGCCTAAAAACAGAACCGAAAATTGCAAGAAATTAAAAGAGCTCTTGAAATAAAGTGCTACACAACTCAACAATTAAACAAGAACACACCTAAACTCTTGATACCACATGATGTGATTCCAATAGCAAAGAGGAGAATGATTCTTGACATTCTTAGGAATCAACTTGAGTTGGACAATAGTTAGGCACTTTCTCTTAGAATTGGATCAATGTTCTAAGTCAAGAACTCACCAAAACTAGCACCAAATCCAAACTCATATGGAAGTTCCAATTATAGTCAAATTGAACCGATTAAAATGAAAGAAGAAGTAATTGCACCGAATAGAATTAGCTAAAAACTGAAATGAACCGAACATAAAGGCTGGAAATGAATAAGAACAACAAAGAACAACAAGGAAACAAAGGCACCGAACCAAAACAACTTAGAATTGAAAACTGCCGAACAAAAATTCAAGAACAACAAGCTAAACATGAACAATTGAAAGAGAAGGAAGGAAGGAGAGGAGAAAGCTCATGAAGATGGATGTATGGTTGGATGATCACGCCACTAGAAGGATGGAGACTCCTAGATGAGTGTGCAAGCCGCCACTTGAGGTAACCATGGAACCATCAAGATAAGACTAGTGAAGAAGGCACAAAACTCTCCAATGCTCTCTCAAAATTTGAGTATAGTTTCTTTAGTCTAAATTCAAATCTGAAATGTACAAGGGCAACACCTATATTTATAGCCTAGAGGTGCTGAAAATCAAACTAAAAGAATTCAAAATTCCCTCCTAAAAGCTATTAGAACCGGCGCCTAAACCAAGCATGAGGAAGGTGTGACCTCTTCTCTCACTTTGGCACCTCCTTATTTACTCCTACACCTATCTACTAACGCACCCCCCCTCCTAAGACTCCTAACTAAAGACTAAAAGATGATTTAACAAAAGAGGTTTCTAATGTTTCCCTCTAAGCACCTTCAACCAAAGAAATTACAAAAAGAGTAAATAAACGTCCCCTAGCTCCTAAAGCCTTGAACATGCTTCTTGTAAGCCTTTGAGGTGGGCTTTGGCCTCCATGGGCGTCCTCCATTTAAGCCTCTACCTCTTCTTGATCTTAGTGATTGGCCTCCATGTCCACTTCAACTTGATCTCCATCAGTCTTCCTCATGAGCGGGTGTTTTAATCTCAAACTCCACCTTCTCTCGAGCATCTTCCTGGTCTCCTATATCAATTGAGGAAATGACAATATCTTTTACATAAGAGAGCATAGCATTTTCATTAAAGGTCACATTCCGACTTTGAATTACTTTGTGAGATTTTGGGTCATATAAACGATAGTGTTTAAACCCTGAGCCATAACCCAAGAAAATGCATTTCTTAGCACAAGGTTCTAATTTTCCCTCATTTACATGAGAATAAGAAAGGCAACCAAATCTTTTAAGATTAGAATAATCAACAGGGTTACCTGACCAAAATTCTTCTGGAATGTTGCAATCAATTGATCTGTTAGGAGAGTGATTTATCAGATAACATGTCGTTGAAGCCGCTTCAGCCCAAAAAGATTTCCTCAAACCAGAATGGGAGAGCATGCAACGAACTCTCTCCAGAATAGTTTTATTCATTCTTTCTGCAATCCCGTTCTGTTGTGGAGTCCTTGGGATGTTGAGGTGTTTGAAAATGTCTTCCTTCTTGCAAAAATCATTGAATTCATTCGAACAAAACTCAAGGCCATTGTTTGTCCTTAGCCTGTTTATCTTCTTGCTAGTTTGATTCTTAATCAATAACTTCCACTCTTTAAAAGTGGAAAATGCTTCATTCTTATGTTTGAGAAAATACGCCCAAAGTTTTCGTGAGAAATCATCAATAATTTTCATCATATAACGACATTTACCTTTGGAGGGAACTTTTAACGGACCCCAAAGATCCGAATGAAAATAATCCAAAGTACCTTTGGTTCTATGTATGGCTTTAGAAAAACTAACATTTTTCTACTTACCAAAAATGCAATGTTCGCAAAAATCAACCTTTCCAGTACAGTGGTTACCAAGGTGACCCTTCTTCTTGAGGATTAGAAATCCCTTCTCACTCATGTGGCCTAATCTCATATGCCACAACTTGGTGTTATCTTTGTTGGGTGAGGCAACAGCTGCAGAACCTGTAACTGCAGAACCCTGCAACACATACAAACCATCACATCGAATTGTCTTTAGTAACACAAGAGCTCCTTTAGACACTTTTAAAACTCCACCTTCAGCTGAGTATCTACACCCATGAGATTCAAGGGTGCCTAAGGAAATGAGATTATGTTTCAACTCAGGGACATATCTGACACCTGTTAAAGTTCTAACAATTCCATCATGTGTCTTGATTTTGATTGTTCCTTCACCAACAACTTTGCATTGAGCATCGTTTCCCATCAAAACAAGACCATCATAAACTGGTTCATATGTGGTAAACCAGTCTCTATTGTGAGACATGTCAAAAGTACAACTAGAATCAAGAATCCATTCATTTTTAGACCTTTGTTCAGTGTTGGAAGCTACAAAACAATCTCCATCAGATTCAGTTTCAACAATATTGGCTTCGACAGATTTTCTGGTTGTTTACCATTTCCCTTATCTTCTCTATCTTACTTATTTTTCAATTTACAACATTATGAGATCTCGTGTCCCTTTTTCTTGCAGTAACGACAATATTTGGAGTTCTTGCTTCTAGATTTTGACCTGGATTTATATTTACTGTTCCTACCTTTCTCTTGGTTTCTCCCTCTAACTACTAATCATTCACCAAAACTTCCAGAATGAATTTCAGTATAATTTTTCTTTGGCTAGTAAATTATTCTTGACATCATCAAAGCTTAAGGTAAGATAATTACCGTATAACATAATTTCTTTGAATTTTCGATACGAGGGTGGTAAAGAAACAATAAGTAGAACAACTTTATCCTCATCATCAATTTTAACATCCAAATTTTCCAAATCAATTATGATGGAATTAAATTCATCAAGGTGAGATTGGATGGGAGTACCTTCGGACATTCAGAGTGTAAAGAGTCGCTCCTTTAACCGGAGTTTGTTTGCAAGACTTTTGGTCATGTATCTCCAATTTACTCCATATGCCTGTTGCAATTTTCTCGTTGATGACCTCACGCAACACCTCACGGGACAAGCATAACTGGATTGCAAACAATATCTTTTTATCCATCTCATCCCACTGCTCCTCCGTCACAGTGGTTGGCCTCATCATTTTACCTGTCAGAACTTTCTTTAAACCATTCTGGGTGAGAACAACTAGCATCTGGACTCGCCAGGTAGCAAAACTGATTTTACCATCAAATTTCGCAATATCGAATTTCGACATTATTGAACAACAAATCTTGGTTGAATTATTGAAAAGCTCTGATACCAATTTGTAGGGATATCGTGTGTGGAAGCGTGATAATTTCAACCAAAGATTATGAGAAATTAAAGTAACAGAAAATGAGAATGATACCATAATTTTTAGGCGGAAAACCCCTTTAAATAGAGGTAAAAAACCACTGACAAGAGAGCCAAAACTTCCACTATAATGGAACTGGGAGTACAATGAATTCCTCTCACGCTAATAGATAAATAACCCCAAAACAAATTCTCTCTATATGGGTTAAACACTTACACCCAAGAGAAGAAAAATAAAGAGTATATGAAAGGAGAGAGGAAGCAAGTGTATGTTGTTGGTTTTGTTGTGTTACATTGCTTTAAGGAAACCACTATATATAGTGGTTCTAGGACACAACAAAAAAAAAAAATAATTAATTGAGAATGGTAAGTAACCTCCCTTTGATAACAATTAATTGTGAACGGTAAATAACCTCTCTTTGATAACAATTAATTGTGAACGGTAAATAACCTCCCTTTGATTACAATGAATGCTCCTTCAATTATGCTAAAAAAAATGAAAAAGGTGATTCATATCCAAAAATAAAATAAAATTTCACACGATATAAGACAAAATATTCATACTTTACATTTATATTATACTATATATTAAAAAATATAAAATAATATAATTAAAATAATAATATATTGAATTGTAAAGTGGAATATTGAATTTTAGTGGTGAGACATATGGAGACTCACCCGAGGTGCCATGAAGGGACAACCAAACCTTTATCATTTGTCCTTTACGAAAACAACTTGGTAAAAATTGTTAAAGGGTCTTCATTAGTAGGTTCTAGGTAAGCAGCACTAGCAAAATTATTTTGGTCCTCTAAAACCCATAAGAATCTTTTGATCACTCAATTCCAAACCCAAAGCTACCTCACTGATTTGTGAATATTCCACCACTTCCAAAAGAAACATATAGCAAATGAACAATGTGGTTGCTCGTGTAACCATCTTAAATACTCATCAATTTAATTTTCCCATTTTCAAACTTTTCCAAACCTCTTATAGCACCTTTTTTATTTCTAAGGTGAATGATCCCATCAGCCCCAACCACTCCTTTGGTACGTTCTAGAAGATGCTCCTAAACTTCACTTGATCGATTGTGATTGCATCCGGAAGGTCTGCCCCAACACAACCTGGTAAGTGTATAGGTCCTGCTAAGTTGTTGAACTCACCTGAAATATGCTCATCAATTTTTGGCATGTGAAGAAGCAAAGACATTAAGAAGATAGTAAAACTAGGTCAACGAATTGAATTCCTTTGCAAAATCCATCGCTTGAAATGGAAGAACATCTAACATCAACGCAGTTACAGGTTGATGGCAGGGAATGAATAACAACGTACCCTCCTGGTGGTAATAGTTCTTTTTGAATTGGAGGAAGAAAATTGAAGTCTACGAATGGAGGAAGGGTTTTAAGATAGGCTTTGGAAGATCATGGCGATGAACTAAGTTAGGAAATGATGCATGTGACATGAAAATTTTGGTGACGCTTTACAAGTCTCTTGCTGAATTCATTATTGGGACCAGATAACTGAAACCAGGACTTTTGAAACAATTGCAATGCGATTAGTTTTTGTCATGAGAACAGAATATAGATGTTAAACGTGCTCACAAATTCTTGAAATCTGTGTTATTATGCATAGCTTTCAAATTATCAGAGGGATGATGATGCATAATGCATATCCACACCAACGGTATATCTATATCTATATCTATTATTTATTACCTACTTTGTCTTTTTCTTTCTTTAGCTTTATGGTTTCACCCAAATCTTAAGTTTTATATTGGCCCTGGACGTGGCTTTGATTCGCTCTACTTTCCTAAAACCTTGTGCTTTCAAATCAATAATTTATACATGAATTAATTTGTAGCATGGTCATTTTGCAATATCTAAGGAAAATAGAATACTAAAACAAAAAAGTGACAAGCTTGTTCATTACAAGGATTATAAAAAATTAAAGAAACTGAAAATGAAAATTGGTATAATTTAATAAGATTCATGTTATTATTAGTATTAATATTAGTTCATTAAACTTTGTTAAGGTTGTTAGACCATTTGATATCATAAACAATATGAAAGTTGAAGATCATCTAATGATGATATAAAATTGTTCGTCTTCACTAGTTTGTCTGTCTTATCAATGTGTATGTCATCATAAAGCCTATCTACTTAACATTTCGAGCTCAATTACAAAAATACTGTTCATGGGTGTGATTTACAAAAGTAGTTATAATAATTATATTTATATATCTAAAACTTTGTATTAACATTATTTTTATTTGAGACTTGTGTGTTAATTGAGTGAATGTTTATTAAAAGAAAAAGTTCAAATTATAGAAGAAAATTGAAATAAATTAATAATTCAATTGAAACATATTAATCTTATTGTGTTTCTTCCTTCATTATCCCTTATCATAATATATGATATAGGTGGATTAGAATCCCTTAATTATTGAATTGTGCATGAAGTGATTTGAGTTTGAGACCGATCACATTTTAGGAAGGTACACACCTCATGAAGTCACGAGTGATGCACGAAGTGAATCAAGTTTCTCATGATTCGAAAGGGTATATATCTGTCTTATGCCCTTAAGTAGCTTGAGCATGTGGTCAATGTGTCCTGAACAACTTCTGAAATTGGGAGTTATCTTTGCAAGAAATGACTTAAAAATAACATCTACCCTTCTATAATCAAACTTGAAATTCAAATTAAAACTAAACTAAGATGTCTATGTTATGTTTCAAAGATACATCTTCCAAACCACACAATCACCGTTAACTACCTATGTATCAGGGATAGTTAACTACTCAATCCAGGAAGAAAACAAACTAGGAAAAGCACAAAGCACAGCTAATAGGAAAACAATTTAAGAAAAAAACTAGGTTCCTAATAATTCTCACTCTAATTTTCCCATTGACTAGTCAAATGTGACAAGGTTTGTTTTGAAGAACCATCTTTCAGTGCATTAGCAGCAGAATGAAGAACCATCTTGACCTATTTCTGCGTCCATCAAGGAGTTTATGACCTTTGCAATTTCCTCCTTTTCCACTATGCCATCGTCGTTAAATGTTGGCCTCAATGCCACTTTTAGTCCATCGGATAACATCACTGCATTCATCCTCTGCTCTGCAAAGAGTGGCCATGTTATTAGAGGCACTCCCTCTAGCACACTCTCCAAAGTCGAGTTCCACCCACAATGGCTTAGGAACCCACCAACTGAACTGTGACCAAGCACTTGCACCTGAGGTGCCCATGAAGCCACAACCAAACCTTTCTCCTTTGTCCTTTCCAAAAACCCTTTTGGTAAGAATTCCAAAGGGTCCTCCTTTGCAGCCTCAAGGTAAGCACCACTTGCTGAACTGTTTGGTGCTCTCAAAACCCACAAGAACCTTTGACCACTCAATTCCAAACCCCAAGCTAACTCGTTGATTTGGTGTTGGGAGAGTGTTCCACCACTTCCAAAAGAAACATACAACACTGAACAATTTGGCTGCTTGTCCAACCATCTTAAACACCCATCAGCCTCATTGTCTGACCCTTTCTGTGTAATCGGTCCCACAGGGTACAATTTGATCTTCCCATTTCCCCGTTCTTCCAATGCTCTTATAGCACCTGATTCCATTTCTAAGAAGGTGTTGATGATAATCCCATCTGCTATAACCATTGCTTTGGCACGTTCAAGAAAACTCTTGTAAGCTTCACTTGATCGATTTTGGGTTGGTGCAGGAAGATCAACTCCCAAGAGTGGTACACAACCTGGTAACTTTATAGGTTCCGCTAGGTCCTTATACTCACCCGAAACTTCCTCATCAAGTTTTGGCAGGTGTAAAAGCAGTGACAATACCATAGCTGAACCAGGACAGTAAAAGTAGGACAAGGCGTGGAATTCCTTTGCAAATTCCAAGACTTGAAATGCAAAAACATCAGCCACCAATGCGGTTAAACGGACTTTAGATGACAAGGATTTCAGAACCTCGTGTATTGATGGCAGAGAAAGAATAACAGTGAGTTGAATTAGGAGTCCCACGTATACTTCTTGGGGAAATTGTTCTTTGCTGATTGGAGGAAGAAAGATGGAGTGAATGTTTGAAGGAAGAGTCTTAAGGTAGGCTTTGGAGGATTCTGGGGGTGACCCAAGTGAGGGAATGATGCAGGTGACATGAAAATTTGGGTGAAGCTTGAGAAGTCGCTTAGTGAACTCAATTATAGGGACCAGGTGGCTGAAACCAGGACTTGAAACAACAGCTATATGAATTGTTTTTGCCATTGAAACAGACCAAAGACTAAGGTTTGTTTGTCTCAGAAAATGTGGTAAAAGCTAAAAATGATGCTGTCTTTTTGACCATAAGAGTTATAGTATAAATATACCAAATCATTGGCTTTCTGTTATCCACGAAGCAAACCTTGCTTTGGCTTTGAACGTTATTATCTTTCAAAGTGGAGGATGCGATGATGTAAGCACATATGCACTAAATCGCCTTTATATTATCCATTTTTTAATTTCCCACTTTGTGTTTATAGCTTGTACTTTTCTCTAGCTTCACGTGGTTGACTGAAACTTGTTTGTGTCTTAATGGTTGCAGACACGACTTCTCTTCCTACTGCTTGGATTGGATAGTGGAAAATTGAAGGTATGGATGAGTGAAAGTGTTTGGATATGAGAAGAAAACCGGAAAAAATTATGAAGAAAGTTGAAACTGTTTGGATTAGGATATGCTAGAGTGGATGTGTGAAAAAAGTTGAGGGTGTTTGGATTGAAATATACTAGAATGGATGTGTGAAAAAAAGTTTATTGAAATATGTGAATGATTTGATGGGTGTAAGAGTATTTTATATTATTTTTAATAGTGTAAGTTGTAAGATTACAAATTTACCTTTTATAAAAGAAATAAATAATTATTAATGTTGTTCATATTTTAGTTCATTAAAATAAATTAAAGTTTTAATTATAAATAAAATAAAAAATAATGTAAAATTCAAAGAAATAAAAAAATAATTTTTTATATTTAAATATAATTTCAATATTTTCCAATTTATTAATTAAAATTAATTTTTTTAGTTAACTTAATTTATTTAGATAATTTTAATATTATTCATAGTTAAAAGTTTAGTAAGGTTCTTTGAGTCTTGTTTTGTTCCTTTTCTTGATTGTCTTCTATTCAAAAGTTTTGTCATATCTCTTTTCTAACTTCGGTTTATCATTTCTTGTTTTAAACTTTTCTTGATTGTCTTTTCTTCTTTCCTAAAGTTTTGTGGTAATAATACTTTGAGCAAATGTTGTTTGCTTTGGCCTCTTTCACTTGAGAGTTATCCAATCATAGATATGAATCAAGAAGTTCTCCAAATTATCATGGTTATGATGAAGAAACTGAATGGAGGAGGCTATATTATGAAGATAGGCGCCAAAATGTGATAAAACCTTATTTACCATTTGTAAAATTGCCTAGTTTTAGTGGAGATAGTGATCCTAATGTGTATTTAGGAAGGGAGGCTAAGGTAGAACAAATTTTTAATGTGCATGAGGTCAAAGATGACCAAAAGGTAAAATTAGCCTCCCTAGAATTCTTAGACTATGCCATGCAATGATGGCATAAACTTGTAATGGACATTGGGCTAAACAAGAGACCAACCGTGTTTTCTTGGGATGATTTCAAAGAATGCATGCGCGCTAGATTTGTGCCTCCACAATATAGGAAAAAACTTTTGTTGAAGCTCCAAAGGCTTCATCAAGGTACACAAAGTGTGGACGCTTATTTTAAGGAACTTGAAACGCTTTTAGCTAATATTAACATGCATGAAAGTGAAGAGTCCAAAATGGCTTGCTTTGTAAGTGGTCTAAAAAGGGACATCCAAGATGTGGTAGAATTATATGAGTATACTTCTTTAGAAAAATTGGTTCACCTTGCCATCAAGGTAGAATCCCAAGTTTCCAAGAAAAACTCTTTTAAAAGTTCTCATAATGATGGCTTTTACCACACATCTTGGACAAATAAACACAAAACTCTTTCAATTTTTCCCTCTAACTTTAAAAAGGAGTCCACTTACAAACCAAGGGATTCTAAACCCTCACCTTAAACTCCTAAATCACCCACCAAAACCTCAAGTAAAAAATGTTTTAAATGTTTAGATTTTGGTCATATAGTGGCTGATTGTCCAACCAAACGCACCATGATGGTTAAGGGGGGTCAAGTAGTAAGTGAAAATAGTGATAATTCTTCTAGGTCTAACTCCCTTTCCCTTCAAAAGCCCCTAGTGATAATGATTATGAAATACCTTGTGAAGGTGACTTATTGATGATAAGGCGAATATTGGGAACAATTCCAAAACCTTTGGATGATACCCAAAGAGAAAATATTTTCCGCACCCGCTGCCTTATCAACAACAAGTTATGTTCCTTGACTATAGATGGGGGTAGTTGTACTAATGTGGCTAGTACAAGAGTTGTGGAAAAGTTAGCCTTAACCACTATCTCTCATACCAAGCCCTATAAATTACATTGGCTGAGTGCCGAAGGAGAAATCATAGTAAATAAACAAGTCCTCATAAACATTACAGTAGGAAAGTATAAAGATGAGGTTTTATGTGATGTTGTGCCCATGGAAGCAACCCATATTCTTTTAGGAAGGCATTAGCAATATGATAGACATGTTTTACATGATGGCCTATCCAAAATGTCTTTTTCCTTCCAAGGGCGCAAGGTTACCTTAAAACCCCTCTCTCCCCAAGAGGTTCATGAGGACCAAATAAAAATGAAAATTAAAAGAGAAAATGAGAAAGAAAAAGAAGGAAATGATAAACCGAGTTACAATACCTTATCAACTAAATCAATCATGTTGACTCGTGCTATGCCTCAACTTGCGCCTCCAAGGTGTTCTTCTTCTTTGTCTTTTTCATTACCCAAGGTTCCCACTTCCACACCATCTTGGTTAAAGAATGTTAGGAATGATTTTTACATACCTCCTAATGGTTTTCACCTTTTAAGAGGACTTTTTCCAAAGAATATTATCATTCCCAAACAATCTTTTCCAACATGGTCTGTCTATAGGACCTCTTTTTCTGAACTCTCAACGCTTAAAAATGTTAAGTCAAGTTTGCCTTTCTTTTCTTCCACTGTCTTATTTGATAGCAAACTGAATTTGTTGTATGCAGGAGTACTAAATTCGTGGTCGGATTCTCTCCAACTTGGGGGGCATGATACGACCCACATCCATAACAAGATGACCATGGATGCCAACCTTGAAGGTTCATCTCAACAAGCAAAAGAAGATTCCATCAATAAGAGGAATGGTCAAGGACCAAAACACTTGAAGTTCTTCTTATTAGTGGTCTTAACTTTGAGGCCCAAGCCCAATGATGTGAGTTGACTCATGAATAGACACTTTCAAAAATTAGGATCAAGATTCTCCAACAATTCAAGAACACAACAAGAACAATAAACCGAATGAAACTAAGATACAAACACACTAAATCAAATAGAAACCCATGAACATGAAGATGAACCGATTGGATTGATGTAATGAAGCAATTAAACCGATTAAAATGAAGATTAACAACAACTATCGATTGAAAATAGCAAACAAACAAGTTCTACCGATTAGAAACAAGAACAAACATTAAGACATGTTTTAGAGTTTTGTTATGACATGGAAATGAAAGAAGAATATGAAAAGGATGAAGAAACTTATGTGGCTGTTGACATGGGAATGGTCACGCCACTTGAAGGATGATTGGCTCCAAGATGAGTGAGAGTGCCGCCACTTGAGAGTTCCTAAAACCCACAAGATAAGACTAAGAAGAAGGAGAACAAGTCTCACAAAGAACCCACTCAAATTTGAGGAGAGTAACTCTACTTTCTATTTCAATATCAATGTTATATGTACAATAGCCAAACACCTCTTTATATAGTGTAGAGGGTTGGTCATATGAAAAGGCATATGAAAATGCCGCCCAACAAGTTACTCCCATTCTAGAAAATGTGACTTTTCTACTACTTCCCTTTTTATGTTCTATTTTAAATCTATTCTAAAGATATTACAAAAAAAATATTAATTGGGCTTGGGCCTCATTCTGAGAAGACTAATAAGAATAACTTCAAATGCTTTGGGCCTTGTCCATTTCTTCTATTGATGAAGTCTTTATTTGCTTGTTGAGATGACCCTTCAAGTATAGCAACCTTGGTCATCTTCATGTATTTTTGGGTCACATCACCCAACAAAAGCCCAAGCCCAAACTAAGGCCCAAGCCCAAAACATGATTTCATCATCCATCATGTCTTAGAAAGATTACTAAGAGCAAGGGCACAAGCATAAGTATATGAGCTTCAATTGATGTCTCTTTTTGTAATTTCTTCAGAGTAGTTTTAAATATAACATAAAGGGAAGGTGTGGATAGGAGTTTAGGGCTTATGAGAAGAAAAAGCAAAGTCACACCTTCCATGTGAAGTCACACCTTCCATGAGACTTGTTCTCGTCGGTTGACTTGAACGACAGTCTTTGGCCCGCCTGTCTCCACCTGAGAATCGAACTTTCTTGGGTTGAAAGACTTCTCACCTGCAAAGACAAAGGGCGCCTTAGCGGTCGTTTGCACTTCGACGCTCAATTCAGTACTGGGGCAAAGACACAGTAAGTGAATAAAGTAGTTTCAGTCTTAGAAACGGTGTACCTTACTAGGGTTCTTACCACCCTTTCTATAGGTTATAACTAGGGTTACTTCTGTTCTGTTACCCACATCTAGGGTTCCTAGGAGAACGTCCTTGCGCCGCTATTACACAATCTTAGCGTAATCTGGCACATGAGACTTCCCTTTACTGGAGTGCAACGACTAACAATATGGCCGCCAAGGTACCAACTCATGCACCAATGTTGTAGGGCCATCTGTTCTATGGGTGCCCTAAGTATTCAAGTGCCATGCATGCGGTCTTCCCTTAGAAACCCTAACCCTAACGGGCCTCGGCGCCTCCAAGGAACACTTGCTTGTGTCGTACCCGAATGTACCATACACACCTCATGCATGATCCTCTCGTGACTTAGACCTTTTCTCATATCTGGGTGTTCAACTGGTATCGGATATGATTAATCGGACCCTCCTTACGTGGCCCACCATTACTATCAGACATTGATGTTCGATGTCTTTCTCTGGCGCTGATGTTTGAGGTCCTTCTCTGGCGTCAATGACCAAGGACTGGTCAGTACAGAAGCCCCCAAGTCTCAAGTTGTAACTTGCTTCAGTGAAGAGACTAAGTGATCGCCCTTGGAGACCTACGTGGCACTGGTGATAGGACGTGAACAGTGCACCGAAGTGACATCTCACCATACTTTTTTTATCAGCGTACATGTGGTAGGATCAACGGCTAGGGCTTGTTGTCGCTTTTGCTCCCTCGTATACGTTTAAACCCCTTAACCCCTACGCTCCCTTCACTGTTTCATTACTTCACTTAAGCATTTCCCAAACATTTCTCGTTCTCGAAACACTCTCTCTTCTTCTTCGAAAACTTCTACCTTCGAACCCTAATTTATTCAAAGGTACGTTCTTTAATTCATGATCACTCTTGCTTTATGATTCTGATGCTCATAACATGCTATAACTGCTCTGGGACTGTTTATGTTTTCTGCATTTTACGTTTTCTCCGTTCTTCGTTTTCAAGTCTCTGTTTTTATGGTTTATTAAATCACACCATCATCTTCTTCTAAACCTTCGTTTTTCTACTTTTCTCCTCTCCCTCTTTAGTTTTCTTAACGAGATGGCCAAAACCAAAACCACATTGAACCCTCCTCCTTCTTTCGATTACCAAACCCTCTATCACTGGGCTTCTCAGGACCTCTTAGCAGAGACTTCCAAATTCATCTGTAACAAGGATGTAATAACGTACAATGAGGGTGAGGCTGATGAAAAGTATCGTGTGTTTGGGAGGGAACACGATGCGTATGTGTCGGTCCAGCCTTGTAGGGAAGGCAAACCCGTATGCATCGATGATCGCGCGAACCCTGAAAAACCCTTCTTCTTCATGTGCTCCACAATCTTCCAGCGGATCCAGCTTCGCTTGCCATTTACGGGGTCCGTGCGCGCACTCTTTACTGAAGTTAACGTGGCCTCTGCTTAGCTGCATCCCAACAGTTGGGCCTTTGCTATCCTTTGCAACCACTTCGGCCATACGTCCTCAGTGGACATCTTCTTGTACTTCTTCGAGGCGAAGAACTCTAGCAAGAGACCGTGGCTGAGTGTCAACGGAGTGGCGGGGAAAGTTCTTCTAACTCTCTTCCAGCAATCCTACAAAGGCTTTAAGAAGAAGTTCTTTAAGGTATGTTGTAGCGTGCACGACCCTACCTTGCTGGATGGGTTCCCACTCTACTGGGTGGAGAAACCTGGACTCAAGAAGCCAAGGAGTCTGGAGGACTTGAGCCCGCCCGATCGTGAGGTGTGTGGCTTCCTCTCCAGCCTGGGGGTGGTGTTCAACACTGCTGACTTGATAAAAAATGAGTTCCATCTTAAGTTTCTGAAAGCCCATATTGGTACTTGTCTCTGCCTTTACCTGCCTTTGCTTGTGTATTTGTTGCTAGTTGCATGCTGCGTGGATTTTAGCTCCTTATGCTTTGTTGCCTTCTTGTGCAGATATGGTGCTTGATGTAGAGAAAATGAGGAAATTGGGTGAGTTGGTCGCTCGTCGCAAGGCTGCTCTTGCCGATGTGGGTACCTCAACCCCCGTGGGCCCTCCTCTTGCTACTACCTCTGCTTCACCTCTCCTGAACTAGGCCCCATTGACCTAAGGCAAAAAGGAGTGGTGGAGGCTACTGTCTCCGAAGATGAGGATACCTGCACTAGTGATGTGATTCTTAATTCGTAACTTGATGTTATTATGCAAATCTTTTATAAAAGAAGCTTTTTCAAAACCATCTTTGCATAATACATCATCAAGTATAGGAATAGGAAGAAGATCAAGAGGTGTGAGGGGGTTGAACCCATACACAATCTCAAAATGAGAATGGGATGTGGTAGAATTTACTACTCGATTATAAGCAAACTCAACATGTGGTAGTAAATTCTCCCAAACCCTTGGATTCCCGGAAATAAAGCATCGCAACATTTGTCCCAAAGTTCGATTGACCACTTCAGTTTGACCATCGGTTTGGGGGTGGCAAGTAGTAGAAAATAAAAGTTTAGTACTAAGTTTCC
Source organism: Phaseolus vulgaris (assembly GCF_000499845.2). Classification (NCBI taxonomy): domain Eukaryota; kingdom Viridiplantae; phylum Streptophyta; class Magnoliopsida; order Fabales; family Fabaceae; genus Phaseolus; species Phaseolus vulgaris. Next base: position 24,604,488 of record NC_023752.2, read on the forward strand.
CCCACAAGGTCTTCCAAAAGTGACTCAAGAACTTGGAATCCCTATCGGATACTATACTTGTAGGAAGTCCATGTAAACGAACAACTTCCTTGAAGAAGAGATTTGCAATATGACATGCATCATCCACTTTGTGGCAAGGAATAAAATGTGCCATTTTTGAAAAACGATCCACTACCACAAAGATGGAATCCTTACCCTTTGATGTCTTGGGTAGTCCTAAGATGAAATCCATAGAAATATCAATCCAAGGCATTGTAGGGATAGGAAGAGGGGTATATAAACCATGGAGTTGCACTCTAGATTTAGCCTTACGACATGCAATACATTTATCACACAAGTTATGAACATATTTTTGCATATGAGGCCAAAAGAAATGCTCATGTAAAACATCTAAAGTTTTGGCTACCCCAAAATGTCCCATTAATCCACCCTCATGTGCTTCTCTAACAAGAGATTGTCTAATAGAGCTTTGGGGCACACAAAGTTTTTTTCCTTTAAAAAGAAAGCCATCTTGTATAAAAAAATCTTTGTGTCCACCCTTAGCACACTCTTGATAGATAAGAGAAAAATCAAGGTCATCATGATAAAGTTCCTTGATGTGATCAAACCCAAGATATTGGGAACCTAAAAGATCTAGCAAGGTATAGCGTCTAGAAAGTGCATCGGCCACAATATTAATTTTGCCTTGCTTATGTTTGATCACATAAGGAAATTGCTCAAGGAATTCCACCCACTTAGCATGCCTCTTATTGAGCTTGTTTTGGCTTTTCAAATATTTAAGAGATTCATGATCACTATGAATCACAAATTCTTTAGGAAAAAGATAATGTTGCCAAGTATACAAAGCTCTAACAAGTGCATATAATTCTTTATCATAAGTGGAATAATTGAGATGACTACCTCTCAATTTCTCACTAAAATAAGCTATGGGGTGACCCTCTTGAAGGAGAACAACCCCAATGCCTATATTTGAAGCATCACATTCTATCTCAAATGTTTTAGTAAAATTAGGAAGGGCAAAAATGGGAGCATTGGTTAATTTTTCTTTTAAAATATCAAAAGCCTTTTGTTGCTCTTCTCCCCATTTAAAAACCATATCCTTTTTACTATATCATTGAGAGGTGCGACAATTGTACCAAAGTATTTCACAAACCTTCTATAAAAAGAAGCAAGGCCATGAAAGCTTCGTACATCATTCACATTGGTGGGTGTTGGCCAATTTTGAATTGCTACCACCTTTGGTTGATCTACATGCACCCCTTTAACACTTACAACAAACCCTAGGAATTCTATATGATCAAGTGCAAACATACATTTAGCAAGGTTAGCATACAAATGTTCTTTCCTAAGGGTTTCTAATACTTGTCTAACATGCATCTTATGGTCAACCAAAGACAAGCTATAAATGAGGATATCATCAAAATAAACAACCACAAACTTGCCAATGAATGGTCTTAAAACATGATGCATGAGACGCATGTATGTACTTGGTGCATTAGTTAAACCAAAAGGCATAACTAACCACTCATACAAGCCAAAGTTGGTCTTAAAAGCGGTTTTCCATTCATCTCCCGGTTTAATACGAATTTGATTATACCCACTTTTAAGATCAATTTTGGTAAAAATTTGTGAACCATGCAATTCATCCAACAAATCATCAAGCTTGGGGATGGGATGCCTATATTTGATTGTAATGTTGTTTATGGCCCTACAATCGGAACACATCCTCCAAGACCCATCCTTTTTAGGGACAAGGATGATAGGCATGGCACAAGGGCTCATACTATCTTGAACCCACCCTTTGGCAATTAACTCTTCTACTTGTTGGCGAATTTCTCTAGTTTCACTTGGGTTGGTCCTATATGCGAGACGATTTGGTAAATAAGATCCCAGAATTAAATCAATTTGGTGTTCAATCCCTCTTAAAGGTGGAAGTCCTTTGGGAGGATCTTGAAACACATCATGAAATTTCTCTACCAAATTATCCAAACAATGTGGACTATCCGCAAGTTTTGCTAACTCAAGAGGTCTAGGAATAGCTAAAAAGATAGGATTGTGAGAAACTATTACCTTGTTGATCGCATGGCTAGAGATAAGAAGGGCCTTCTTAGAACTCTTTGTATTTTCACTCTCCCTCTTTTTCTTCATAAGAATTTGGTCCTCATGGACTTCTCTTGGAGAGAGAGATTTTAATATGACCTTGTGTCCATGGAAGTCAAAAGAAAGTTTATTGGTAAAGCCATCATGAAAAACTTTTCTATCAAATTGCCATGGCCTCCCCAAAAGAACATGTGTAGCTTCCATTGGCACAACATCACACAAGAGCTCATCTTTGTATTTACCAATAGAGAAATTTATGAGGACTTGTTTGTTAACAATGATTTCGCCCACCTCACTTAACCATTGTAACTTGTAGGGCTTTGTATGAGAGATAGTAGACAATCCAAGCTTATCTACTACTCTTGTACTAGCCACATTGGCACAACTACCCCCATCCACTATCAAAGAACAAATGTTGTTTTGAATGAGACATCTTGTATGAAAAATATTTTCTCTTTGACTTTCATAAAAGGGTTGTAAAACTTGACCAAGAAGACGTCTCACAACCAACAAATCTCCTTCAAGTGGACTTTCGCTCTCATGCTCACTTGATGGCCTAGAAGGTGAAGAATGCCTAGGGGAATCGGAATCATGCTCACTAACTACAATGCCATCATGCACATACATATTCCTTTTAGAAGGACAATTAGAGCAATGTGACCATATCCCAAACATTTAAAGCATTTCTTACTAGACGATTTGATTGGTGATTTAGGAGTAGAAGTAGAAGGCTTAGACTCCTTAGGTTTTGTTCCGGCCGGTTGACCTGGGTCGTCTTTATGAGTGGCTTGTCCCCACGAGCTAGAGCACCTTCGTTCTGCCTTGTCTATGAGTACCTGAAAAAGAAGAACAAAGGGGCGCCCTCGCGGCCGTTTGCACTCCGACGATCAAGTCAGCTAGCAAGAAACACCAAAGTAACTAGAAACTGTATAACAATCTCAATGACTGAAACTGTATGGCTAAAACTGTGTTGCCCTAATTGTCTTGTGCTCTCAGCGGATGCGGTGTCAAGAACAATTAGGGTTTTTCCTCTGTATGTGTATCTGAGAACTAGGTTAAAACTCATGCCACTGTGAAAAGCGTACCTCTCTAGGGCTTATTCGTGCCCTATATATAGGTGAAAAACTAGGGTTTACCTCTGCGTTGCTTGTTTTTATCTAGGGTTCCTTGGAGAAAGTCCTTGCGCCGCTATCTTTAGGATCTTAGCGTATCTGGCCCATGGACTTCCCTTATCTGGAGTGCAATGTATAACCTTATGGCCGCTTGGGCTCTAACTTGAGCGCTGTATTTATCGCGCCATCATACTGTTCGAGTGCCCTAATTAAACACGTGTCATGCATGCAGCCTTCCCTGGATACCGTTAATAAGCACGTGGGCATTGCCACGTGCCCTTTTGACTTGATCATTTATTCTGTGCATAGGGACCCACAGTGCCGCCACCCAACTTAGGGTTATCCCATCGTGTGGGCCCCCTCTCTGTGAAATGCTTACGTCAATGCGGGTTGACTCTTCGGGCGATGTCTTACTCAGGCGATGTCTTACTTAGGCGACGTCTTTTCTCGGCGTCGTCTTACTTCTGCGCGATTCTTCTCTTGGGCGATGGGCGATGATCCATCTTGGTGGTGACACATCTCGGCGATAACTGATTATTTATACTGAAGAACGCCGCTTTACATACGGCGACTACGTTGACTTCTTGACTACCTACCTTTCTTTTGTCCACGTCATCACACCCGATGACCTGGTCGGTACAGGTTTGAAAGAAGAATCCTTAGGAGGAAGTTTTGAAAAAGTCTTTTTATTTTTCCAAGAGTTGTTGTAGTAACCATCATTGGAAGAGTTTTTGAAAACATTTTTCTTTGCAAGTTGGGATTCAACCTTCATTGCAAGGTGAACCAAAGATCCCAAAGATGAATACTCTTGAAGTTCAACAACATCTTGAATATCCCTTCTTAGGCCACTCACAAACCTAACTATCATAGCTTCCTCACTCTCTTTCATGTTTACTTTAAGTAAAAGCGTTTCTAACTCCTTAAAATAAGCATCCACACTTAGCGTGCCTTGTTGAAACCGTTGGAGCTTCAACATTAGGTCTTTCCTAAAGTGTGGTGGCACGAATCTAAGGCGCATACACTCTTTCAAATCGTTCCAAGAGACCACAGGAGGTCTCTTGTTATAGCCAATGTCCATTACAATATTATGCCACCATTTCATGGCATAATCTATGAATTCTAAAGAGGCTATTTTCACCTTTTGGTCATCATTGACCTCATAAGCTTTAAAAATTTGTTCACATTTAGCCTCCTAATCTAAATACAAATTAGGATCACTATCACCACTAAAGCTAGGTACTTTTACAAAAGGAAGTTGAGGCTTTGCTTCATGGTGATGTCTTTGTTCACGGTGGTGGCTTTCTCCATGGGAATGATGACGATGCCTCCTTCTTCTATAATCTTCTCCATGGCCGTGAGCATTGGAAGAATGCCTAGAAGAATGATGTTTTCCATGAATGGAATGTGAAGATCTTTCTTGCTTCAATTCAACTTTTGCTAATCTTTCTTCCAACCTTTGCATAACATCATCTTTGATAGCCAATATTTCTTCTTACTTTTGCATAGCTTCATCTTTTAGAGCAAGGGCTCGTTTTGCTTCTTTTAACTCATTAAGAACATAAGCCTTATGAGTAGAATGTGGTTTAGAAGATTCAGCACTTGAATATGTATCCATTGGACAAAGAAAACAACAAACACAATAGCAAACAATATTAAGAAAAAACAAGGTTAGCAAAAAGAACAATTATAGAGATGTACTGAAAATTAAAAGTCACTCAAGTCACTCAAACAAAGAATACTTCCCTCAACCAATCTGCTCTTGAGGTCTTGTAACTCTCAAATGAAATATGTCAAAGCAAAAGCACTCTTTCTCAAAGCCAATACACCACAAAACTTAAAGAACAATAAAAGACAATCAAGAAAAGGTGTAAACAAGAAAGGCTATAGCAAAAGGAATACAAGATATATGACAAACTCAAAAAATAGTGAAGAAAAGACAAGCAAGAAAAATAAGGTACTCAATTAAAGGATGGCACACAAAAAAAACCTAAAGAAAGGTATTAGAATAGATGAAGAAAACAAAAAACAGAGCTACTGGAAAATATTTTTTATAAACTGTGCGTGACTTTACAGATTTATCTGGAACTGTATAATGCAAACTGGATTATGAAATTTAAACCACAGAAATTTCAAAATCTTATCTCAACAATGGCACTGGAATTATACAAAAACAGTAAGCCAATTAATTGGGATAAATTTTTCAAAATCACTGCCAGATTACCGTATTTTTTTCGCCAGAATTACACACTGGACGTATTGCATTTATCATTTTTTTTGGACTTGGAATTTTGATGTAATTCTTTTTTCTACTTTTCTATAACACTTTGAAGAACTCAAATCCAGAATTTCAGAAATTTCCAGTAAGCAAAGAAATTGTAATAAATCAAAACAGTCAGCACGTTTTCAAGAAAACAGAGGAAACTTAACTGGAATGAAAAATAGAATTAAGAACTTCAAAAGACATAATAGAAGTGATGTTTAAGAACTTGTATAGGTCTATTACAAAAGTATGAACTCAAAACTAAAAGGAAAAAGCACCAAAGGATCAATAAAACAAACACATAAAACTGTACTCAAAACAAAATCAAGAAACAAAAAATATCAACAAAAGGACTCATAGAATTGATAACATTTTTGGAAAAACATGACTTTGACAAAACTTATAAGGATTCAAAAATCAAAAGGACACAAATAAAATGTAATAAGAACAAGAAAACAACAAGAAAACTAAAAAAAAATAAACCTATAACAGAAAGGTAACAACAAGAATGTAAAGTTCTTGAATTAAAAGTGCTAAACCAACTCAAACACACATAAGAACAAACCTAAGACTCATGATACCACATGATGTGATTCCAATAACATGAAAGAGATATTATATGGACATGTTATGGATTCAACTAGAGTTGGAATATGATTAGGCACTTTCTAAGAATTGGATCAATGTTCTTAACATTCAAGAACTCACCAATTCACAAGTAACCAAGCCAAACTCATATAGAAACCCATAATATGGCAAATGAACCGATTAAAACAAGCTAGGATGCAAATGAACCGATTAAAACAAGCTAGGAAGCAAATGGACTGATTAAAACAAGCTAGGATGCAAATGAACCGGTTAAAACACAAGGAAACTCAAATGAACCGAATAAAAACACAAAATAAGCAATTTCTACCGATTGAA